>NC_069507.1:52517458-52817458 GCF_027579735.1 Bombina bombina | reverse complement strand
GTTAATATATTGTAGAAAACTACTAACAGAAGAGTCATCTCCATCCCATAGAATGATTACGTCATCTATATAACGATGGTATTTAATAATATTATCTTTAAACGGATTATTGTTCCAAATCTTTTCACTTTCGAACCTATGCATATAAATATTCGCATACGATGGGGCAAACGTAGTCCCCATCGCCGTTCCTTTTACCTGCCTATAGAAAACATCTTCAAATACAAAATAATTGTGCTCCAAAATAAATTTTGTGCATCTAAGTATAAAATGTAATTGTTCAAACTGAAAGTTCCAGTTCATTAATTCCACCTCTAAGGCCCTCAGTCCCTTTTCATGTGGTATTGAGGTGTAAAGGGCTGACACATCGCAGGTTACCCAGCAATAGCTTTCCTTCCATTCTAAACCCTCAAATAAATTAATGGCCTGCGTGGTGTCCTTAATGTATGATCTTGTATCTTTAACGATGGGTTGCAAGTAAAAATCAATGTATTTTGAGACCTTATCACTCAGGGAATTAATCCCTGAGATTATGGGTCTTCCTGGTGGCTTCTGTATATTCTTATGTACCTTTGGCAGGTGATAGAATAATGGGACCCTCGGTTCATTTTCCTGTAAATATCTAAACTCATCGTTATTGAGGATTCCTTCAGTTTTTGCTGTTGCCAAAATTCTATTGAATTCTAATTGATATTCCTTCGTTGGATTCCCCTTAATAATACAATAAGTATCTGTATCTTTTAACAAATTATAAGCTTCTGCTAGGTAATCCTCCCTCTTTTGTATGACAATCCCACCCCCCTTGTCAGCAGCCCTAAACACAATATTTTTATTATCCATTAATTTCTTTAAAGAATTTCTCTCTTGGGATGTCAGATTGTCATTATATTTATTGATCATATTATTTCTCTTTTTATGGAATAGATCAAAAATTTCTTCCATCACTAATTTCGTAAAAACTGGGATTTGATCCCCCTGTACACTTACTGGATAAAATGTAGATGGTCTTTTAAAATTACTATGACGTATTTTTGACTCTTCCTCATGTACTGAAATATTAAAAAGTTCCTCAATATTATTAAAACTGTCACTAAAGTCCTCAGCCCTAACACCTAAATCTTCTAAGGATTTTAAAATAGTTAAAGTTTCAATGTCTTTTCCTTCTAAATAATCCTTATTGGCATATGTTTTTGAGCTAGCTTCCTTCTTGTTATGAAACCTTTTTAGAACTAATTTTCTCACAAATTTTTGAATATCAATAAAAACCTCAAAATCATTTGGTAATGTTTTAGGTGAAAAATTCAAACCTTTACTTAAAAGTCTAATATCATTAGTGTCAAGCTCTAGATTGGCTAGATTAAAAATTTCTAATTCCTGTCTTCCTCTCGTCTCTGCCTTCTGTTTGGCTGTTGCGACTCTGACTCCTCCTCTCTTTCCTCTCCTTGTTCTAGAGTTCTTTTGTTCAATCTCTGTCTGGTTTCCCAAGTTCCCTGATGTATGAGTCTCGGATCCTGTTCTAATCTGTGATTGTGTGGTGTTGGTCCCTTCCCTAAAAAATATTCCCTATTACTATTACCATCCTCCTGTCTATGACTACCTCTCCAGTCATTATTATCTGTTCTATAATTGTTATGGTTATCTGATTTCGGTTTTGCCCCTAAAGTTGACCAACTAGATTCATTTTGAAACTGGTTTAAAACTTCAAATCTATTTGATGTACTAGTCATAGGACTATAGGGTTTTGGCTCTCTCAAATGCTCTCTCCTGTTAGAATTATATGATCCAATTTTTCCTTCCCTTCTGTCCTTGGCTTGTCCCCAATCACCTTGGTTTGTATAGTTTTGTTTAGGGTTCCCCCCAAAGTTTTGTTTGTTAGTATTGTCATTATAACTTCTCCCAAAACTCCCATTTCTCTGGTCAAATCTGTTATGGTTATTACTATCATTATAACTCCTGTTTGTATTAGACCTCTGATTATAGGGATAAGAACCATTTTTATAGTTAGAACCTTCATTTATGTTAATATTATCTTCATATTGAGAATAGGTATTAGTTTGATTATTTCCACCCCCTTGTCTTGAAAAATTACCCTGCAAGGGGGTGGAAATAATCAAACTAATACCTATTCTCAATATGAAGATAATATTAACATAAATGAAGGTTCTAACTATAAAAATGGTTCTTATCCCTATAATCAGAGGTCTAATACAAACAGGAGTTATAATGATAGTAATAACTATAACAGATTTGACCAGAGAAATGGGAGTTTTGGGAGAAGTTATAATGACAATACTAACAAACAAAACTTTGGGGGGAACCCTAAACAAAACTATACAAACCAAGGTGATTGGGGACAAGCCAAGGACAGAAGGGAAGGAAAAATTGGATCATATAATTCTAACAGGAGAGAGCATTTGAGAGAGCCAAAACCCTATAGTCCTATGACTAGTACATCAAATAGATTTGAAGTTTTAAACCAGTTTCAAAATGAATCTAGTTGGTCAACTTTAGGGGCAAAACCGAAATCAGATAACCATAATAATTATAGAACAGATAATAATGACTGGAGAGGTAGTCATAGACAGGAGGATGGTAATAGTAATAGGGAATATTTTTTAGGGAAGGGACCAACACCACACAATCACAGATTAGAACAGGATCCGAGACTCATACATCAGGGAACTTGGGAAACCAGACAGAGATTGAACAAAAGAACTCTAGAACAAGGAGAGGAAAGAGAGGAGGAGTCAGAGTCGCAACAGCCAAACAGAAGGCAGAGACGAGAGGAAGACAGGAATTAGAAATTTTTAATCTAGCCAATCTAGAGCTTGACACTAATGATATTAGACTTTTAAGTAAAGGTTTGAATTTTTCGCCTAAAACATTACCAAATGATTTTGAGGTTTTTATTGATATTCAAAAATTTGTGAGAAAATTAGTTCTAAAAAGGTTTCATAACAAGAAGGAAGCTAGCTCAAAAACATATGCCAATAAGGATTATTTAGAAGGAAAAGACATTGAAACTTTAACTATTTTAAAATCCTTAGAAGATTTAGGTGTTAGGGCTGAGGACTTTAGTGACAGTTTTAATAATATTGAGGAACTTTTTAATATTTCAGTACATGAGGAAGAGTCAAAAATACGTCATAGTAATTTTAAAAGACCATCTACATTTTATCCAGTAAGTGTACAGGGGGATCAAATCCCAGTTTTTACGAAATTAGTGATGGAAGAAATTTTTGATCTATTCCATAAAAAGAGAAATAATATGATCAATAAATATAATGACAATCTGACATCCCAAGAGAGAAATTCTTTAAAGAAATTAATGGATAATAAAAATATTGTGTTTAGGGCTGCTGACAAGGGGGGTGGGATTGTCATACAAAAGAGGGAGGATTACCTAGCAGAAGCTTATAATTTGTTAAAAGATACAGATACTTATTGTATTATTAAGGGGAATCCAACGAAGGAATATCAATTAGAATTCAATAGAATTTTGGCAACAGCAAAAACTGAAGGAATCCTCAATAACGATGAGTTTAGATATTTACAGGAAAATGAACCGAGGGTCCCATTATTCTATCACCTGCCAAAGGTACATAAGAATATACAGAAGCCACCAGGAAGACCCATAATCTCAGGGATTAATTCCCTGAGTGATAAGGTCTCAAAATACATTGATTTTTACTTGCAACCCATCGTTAAAGATACAAGATCATACATTAAGGACACCACGCAGGCCATTAATTTATTTGAGGGTTTAGAATGGAAGGAAAGCTATTGCTGGGTAACCTGCGATGTGTCAGCCCTTTACACCTCAATACCACATGAAAAGGGACTGAGGGCCTTAGAGGTGGAATTAATGAACTGGAACTTTCAGTTTGAACAATTACATTTTATACTTAGATGCACAAAATTTATTTTGGAGCACAATTATTTTGTATTTGAAGATGTTTTCTATAGGCAGGTAAAAGGAACGGCGATGGGGACTACGTTTGCCCCATCGTATGCGAATATTTATATGCATAGGTTCGAAAGTGAAAAGATTTGGAACAATAATCCGTTTAAAGATAATATTATTAAATACCATCGTTATATAGATGACGTAATCATTCTATGGGATGGAGATGACTCTTCTGTTAGTAGTTTTCTACAATATATTAACAATAATGATTTTAATTTGAGTTTTACTGGGAAGCATTCTAGGTCAAAAATTGAGTTTCTGGACCTATGTTTATATATTGATGACACTTCTAAAACAGCAGTTACCAATTTTAGAAAACAAACAGATAGGAACAGCTATATTGATAACAAGAGTGCACACCTTAATAGATGGAAGGAGAATGTACCTTATGGACAGTTTTTGAGACTGAGGAGAAACTGTACTCATATAAATACTTTTGAGGAAGAAGCAAAGAATATGTCCTCTAAGTTTCTGGAGAAAGGGTATAACTTAAAAACAATAGAACAGGCTTACGATAGAGCTTATAAAATAGATAGGGAGTCTATACTAAAACCTAGAAATAAGGAGTTAGACACTGGCAATAATGATACGTTGAGATTCATTACCTCCTACAACGAGGGAAATCAAATCATTAAAAATGTAATTAAAAAACATTGGGGAGTTCTAAAGACTGACCCTGTCCTTGCACCGACTTTAACAGAAACACCAGTTTTTACTTTTAAAAAGGGAAAGAATCTCAAAAACCTTCTGGCACCAAGTAAGTTGAGGAAAATAGAAAGCAACAGATCAATAAGAAGTAATTGGCTGAGTTTGAAACCGGGTACATACAAGTGTGGCAAGAAGGTGTGTAGCATGTGTAAACATATTAATAAGGAAACTAAATTTAAAGATAGTGAGGGTTTGAGATGTTTTGACATTAAAAGTAGATGTACCTGTGATACCACATATGTGGTATATCTTCTGTCTTGTGGCTGTGATAAAATTTACATAGGACGTACAAAAAGGAAAATCAGACGTAGGTTTTCAGAACATTTATATAACATAAAAGAGAAAAGTGACAAACATTGTGTACCCCTACATTTTGCAGAATTTCATGGGGGGGATGCTAGGTCTCTAAAAATACAGGCCATAGACTGGATACCAAGTAGCTGTAGCAATAGATTGATTAGTCTTAGGAAGCAGGAGACTTTTTGGATCCAAAAATTGAAAAGTTTACAGCCAAAAGGATTAAATATAGACATTGATATAGCTGCTTTTATGTAGATTTTTAGAGTTGTTTTAAGTTTTTTTGGGGTCCATTTCCAATTCTTAAAATTTTTAAAAAAATTTAAATTATAAATTTTTATGGATTTTTATGTGTGTATTAAGTAACTTCCTACCTTTTGAAATCTTATGAAATTCTTCCTCTACCTCCTACTATATATTTTTTATCAAATAATATTTTATTTATACTCCATTCATAGTTTTGATAGCAATATGTTGTTTGAAACACATTACAACAATGAGTGATATTCTTACTCCTGTTTTTTTGGGGGAGAAAAAGCATGTAAAATGTGTTAAACATCCTTATTTAACTTATATATTTAAATGAACTAGTATATTTTTATGAAAAAGTAATGAGTTTTAATTAATTAATTATTTGTATATGTATTTAAATTTTAAGCGTGACATATACTATGGTCTGATTAATTATCTAATTGTTATATGAGATAGGCACATTCATTAGGGACTTGATATATATTTGTATAATATTATGTTGTCTAGTTTGTTATTTAGATTTTGGGCATTTAGGACCCAGTGGCAGTTTTTTTTTTTTTCAAAGACTTTTTTATTAAGAATCCATGATACAATGAAATCAACATAAGATAATGCAATAATAACATTTGCAAAGTGAATCTTGCATAAAGAAATACATATTAATTACCATGCGTCATAGACTCTTGTTTTAACTTTTTCCATAAAATAATACAAAAACAACAATAACAAAATATGGATGTCACAATGCTTATCTCTTTCTTGTATAAGTATCTACCCAAAAAAAAAAAAAAGAAAAAATTCTTACTCATTGGTTGCGCTTATTTCTGGACATGGTCTACTCCTTGACCGGCCAGAAGGCCTTACTACCATGTCGAGCAGGTTAGGTTGGGGTTCAATGGATTTAATATAATTTTCCCATGTTAATTGTAATTCTATAAATTGCTCTCTTTTATCAAGTAAGAAGGAGCCATATTCTTCTAAATCTATCAAATCTGAGACTTTATTGCGCCACATTGCCAGCGAAGGAATCTCTGATGATCTCCAGTTTTGTGCTATCAGGACTTTCAAGCTATTTGTCATTATTTTTAGCAGAGGTTTGAAGTGTGGTCGGGGTAACTTAAATGATTTATTTAATAACCATACGAGGGGGTCTAATGGGATACTGACTTGAAAAATATGTTCTATTTCTATTATAATTGTTCTCCATAATGAATTTATCTGGGAGCACCACCACCACATATGACTCATGCCACTACCAACATGTCCACATCTCCAGCAACGATTACTGGTCTGTGAAAAGAGCCTATGGAGTCTCTTAGGGGTCAAATACCAACCATGTAATATTTTGTAATTAAGCTCTTTAATGGCTGCAGATATTGAAATTGACTTGGTGTTATGGAAGATATTTGTCGCTGTCTGAGGTGTGATGATGACTCCGAGTTCCCTCTCCCACATCTCTATAGAGCGTGGTAGATTGCCTGGTGGTAGTTGGGTAATAATGCCATTAATATATGTAAGACTATGCTTAACTGGCGGTGTTGAGGTGAATAATTTCTCAATGTTGGACAGTGGACGGAGCATGTTTAGATGTTGTTGATGTGTTGTAATATAGTGGTGTACCCTCCTGTACGTGAACCAGTTATTGGCCCATTTATGGCCTGCTTCAGTTAGTTGCCTTTGGGGTAGTAACTGGTCGTTAGCAGTTAGAGTCAGAAGTTGAACGTCAGAGTCATGATATTGTATCTCTAAATCCCCAGTCAAAGTGAGCAGGGAGAACTCAGAATTGTGGACAAGTGATGTCAAGGGGCCTGGGCAGGAGGAGACATATGGGTTCGTCCTGTTGGTCGATTCCCAGGTTCTCAGTGTTTCTTGTGTAATTGGGTTATTAATTTGATTAAGGAGTACCCGAAATCCCGGGTTCCAACACACAGAAGGAAGATTAATACTGGGATTAAGTGCTGCTTCCAGTGAGACCCATCGTTTGTGGTCTCTATGGATCCTCCAATCAAGGATTCTTTGAAGAAATATGGACCTACGATACGAATCAATGTCCGGAACTCCCAGGCCCCCTTGGTGTGTGGGTCGGGACATTGTGGTTTTATTGATCCTGGGGGGGCGTCTATTCCAAATGAACGAGCTAAACAGCTGCTGCATCTGTGGTATATATGTGCTAGGGAGTTGTATAGGGAGGGTCTGCATAATGTAGAGCAGTCTGGGAAAGATATTCATTTTAATTGTGTTTATTCTCCCTAACCAGGACAGGCGTTTCCTAGTCCAGGAGGAAAGATCTCGTATCAGGTCAGTTTTAATGTTTAGATAATTCAGTTTATGTAGTAGATCAGGGTTGTCTGTTAGGTGAATCCCTAGGTATTTTAATGAATCCTTGTTCCATTTAAATGGACAAGTTTTAGTGATCAGGTCTTCCGTATGGGAGTCAATGGCCACTCCTAGCATCTCAGACTTATTTTGATTAATTTTATAATTAGAGAGGTTATGAAAAGTCTCTAATTCCTTAAGGAGATGAGGGATTGATTCTACTGGGGACGACAAAGTAAATAAAATATCGTCTGCGAAAAGTGACAATTTGTATTCTTCACCCCCCACCCTCAAACCCTGGATATTGGTATTGGATCGAATTTTGGTAGCTAATGTTTCTATGAGACAAGTGAAAAGCAAGGGAGACAATGGGCAACCTTGTCTGGTACCATTTGTAATCTGAAAGGGGGGTGATAAGACTCCATTGAGGGCAATCCTGGCACTGGGGTTGTTGTATAACGCAAAGATCTTATTTAATATTTCCTCACCAAAGCCGAAGGCTCGTAGAGTAGCTTCTAGGAAAGGCCATCCGACTCTGTCGAAGGCCTTTTCCGCGTCAGTAGAGATCCAAATTGAGGGAATACAATTTGTCTTGGCATGCCATAGCAGGTGCAGGTTACGCACTGTGTTATCTCTAGCTTCTCGGTATGGTACAAAGCCAACCTGATCGCGGTTTATAATGGTGGGTAATATTAAGTTGAGTCTATTGGCGATGATTTTAGCAAAAATCTTTGTATCTGAGTTCAGAAGAGAAATCGGTCTGTAATTAGAGATAGATAAAGGGGATTTATTTGGTTTTGGAATTAGTGTAACATTGGCTTGTAAAGCCAAAGGGGGAAAGGCCTTGTCTTGTTCTATACTTTGGAAGTATGACAGAAGATGTGGGATCAGAATATCTCTAAAGGTTGTGTAGTAAGTGTTACAAAATCCGTCCGGGCCTGGGGATTTACCTGTTTTTAAGGATTTTATGGCTAGTTTAATCTCTTCGACCGATATGGGGGCATCTAAATTAGTTCTCTGTTCATTGTTAAGTTGGGGTAGGTGTAGTTGAGATAAGTAACCTTGGATGGCCGCCTGTGTCGGAGGCTGGGTGTTCGCGGACAGGTTATACAATGATTGATAGTAAAGCCTAAAGCAGTCTGCTATGTCTTTTGAGGAGTGCCGGTCCTTCCCTTTCTCGTCTTTGATGTGTAAGATATATCTGCTAAGGGTTTTCTTTCTGAGTTGCCTGGCCAGGAGCCTGCCTTGTTTGTTAGCGCCTTCAAAATAAGTTTTTTTAAGAAATAGAGCGTTGCGTTTAGCCTCGTTCCCTAAGTAACAGTTAAGCTGAAGACGTTTATGCTCTAAACTATCTAAGAGTGAACGGTCTTTTGGAAATGATTTGTGTATTTCTTGGAGTTTGTTTAAGTCAGTAAGTAGTGATGTCAAGTAATGTTGTTGTTGTTTAGATTTGGCTGCTTTAAGGGCAATGATTTCGCCCCGAAGAACGCACTTGTGGGCGTTCCAGATGTGCTGCTGGCTCACATCTGGGGTATTATTTATCTCGAAGTAGTCTTCGATGGCCTTGGTTAGGTGAATCCGTATCAATGGGTCCTTTAAAAGGGATTCATCTAATCTCCAAGATCGTGATTGTCTGACATCTATAGGGAGGCTAAACCTGCAGCTGACCATGGCATGGTCAGACCATGTTATGGGGTGTATCTCTGAGTGGCTCGCATGTGCTAAATTATTCACATCTGTTAATATATAGTCTATTCTGGAATAGTTTTGGTGTGGGTGTGAATAAAAGGTGAAATCCTTTTCATGTGGGTGATGGATTCTCCAGACATCGTGTATAGCCAATGTGGTTAATTTAGACCTAATTACTTTCAGGGTCTTGGCGGGGATGGCTGATTTGCCTGCCGAGCAATCTAATATTGGATCTAGGGCAATGTTGAGGTCCCCTCCGACTATCAAGTTTCCTTTTGGTGATTCTAAAAGTTTATTACAGAGCTGGTGATAGAATTTAGTGGCTTCTAGATTGGGTGCATATATGTTGGCTAAAGTTAGAGGCTTACTGTTCAGTATCCCATAAATAATCAGATATCTTCCCTGTTTGTCCTTATCTATAGAGGTTACCTGGAAGGGAAAATTTTTATTAATCATTGTACATACCCCGTTGTGTTTTGAGTTATTGGAAGAGAAGTAGGCTGTCCCAAATTTCTTAAAGGAAGCTCTGGGCTCCCGGCCCTTTTTAAAGTGGGTCTCCTGTAGCATAACAATATCACATTTAAGTCTCTTGTAATCTTTAAAAGCTATTGTTCTCTTTTGTGGGATATTGAGCCCTTTCACATTATGGGAAAGTATTTTAAAGTGAGACTTATCCATCAACAATGAAAAATTTCTGCATATATAACATTACAAAGAGTAAGCGCAGTTCAGTTTTGTACCTCAGGGTAGGATTGGATTTCAACCAACATGGAGCAAGAGACATCGCATAAACAATATATGTAAACATTTGAAAGTAAAATACACATAAACAATAAACTAATCCAAAATAAAGTGTATTTCTAGAACTATACACCTTGGTTAGGGAATAATTGGTGTTGCATTTTGCTCTGAAATTATTACTTTATAGCATGTAGGATTGTCATGTGGGGACCTGTGGGGAGGGGAAGGGAATGGGACGAGAGTAGAGAGGGGGGGGATATAGGGAGGGATGGAGGAGAAGAAATAGAGAGGGGAGGAAAGGAAAGGTGAAGACAGTGAGATGCAATATCACAACCTCATTAATGTCTAATAATAGCAGTATCCAGATTTAGTACCGAGAACATTACACATTATCCATGAGAGGAGGCTGTGGGTGAGAGGACAAAAAGCAGGTAACAGCATGTAACAGTGTCATTACAGTAAAAAAAAAAAAAAAAAAAAAAAAAAAAAAACAAAGAAAAATTTCAGAGACAAATTCAAAATTATTTTGGTTACATTTAAGGCCTTACCCCACTACCAACGACCAGGAACAGTCCAGGTAGATGTATGTCAGGGAAGATTCCCGGATACATTCAATTATTACTGATAGTAGGGGATATGAGGTTAGATAATTATTACCAGTTAGCAAAGTCATTAAGTGTCCTGAGAACTTGTCGAGTTTGGGGAGACATTGTCCATCTTCCTTCTCTTGAATTGGACTTTGTTCCATTGGGAGCGCTGCTCTTTGGGTGGGTCTTTATTTTTGTCCATGTGTCTTGTGGAAGTCTCAAGGACATCTTCGTCTGGAGGTTCAATGTTAATGTTCAGTTTCTTGGACACGTCGTCTAGGTCTTGGAAAGTTCTATAGATAATTTGTGAACCATTATGATTGATAATCAAACTGAATGGGAATCCCCATCGATATCTAATGTTATGGTCTTGCAGGGCTTTAGTAAGAAACCTGACTTCTCTTCTCCTCTGTATGGTTTGAGGGCAAAGGTCCTGAAAGATTAGTAATGTGTGATCTTTGAAATTTATTGATCTTCTGGATCTTGCTGCTTGCCAGACATCCTCTTTGGTAGTATATCTCAAAAACCTAAGAATCACATCTCTTGGTGGAGCAGGGGGTTTAGATGGAGGTCTCAGCGCTCTATGAATTCGTTCAATTTCATCATTGAGTAGTGGGGGTGATCTGGGGTTTAGAAAGTGGAACAGATCTGTAACATAAGATTTCAATTGTTCTGATGAGATCTCCTCAGGAATTCCCCTGATCCTGAGATTATTCCTCCTCCCACGATTATCGAGGTCTTCAAGTTTTTCTTGTAAATTATGGATCATTGAATCCTGTATGGAGAGTTGTTGGGAGTTGGTACTGACCATGGAGTTGAGGGCCTCCTGACCTTCCTCCATGTAATCAAGCCTGGAGCTCATGTCATTCAAGTCCTTTTTTAGATCTCTCATTTCGCCTTTAATAAAGGTTTTCAATGACTCGAAGTCTGATTTGGAAGGAAGGCCCGCAATTTGTGATGGTAAAGACAATAGTGATTTGTATTGCGTAGGGGTATATTCTGTCTGCATCTCTGTAGAAAGTTGGTCTTGTGAAATAGAGAGTTCTGCTGGGCTAGGATCTGATGATTGAAAAAATGTAGACACTGAAGGCGTGGTTGCTGCCATTTTGCTGCCTTTATCTGCCTTAGGTCCTTTGCGCTGTGACATTCTTTCCCTCTTGAAATATTCCAAATAGGGCTTTTAAAGTTTAGTGCACCCCAAAAAGGAATTGTTTAAGAAAGTTCTATTTAGGTCAGTAATGGGCCTGAACCATGTAGGTCTGATTTATCTCTGTGTGGCCTCTGTCATGTAGCAAGTACAGCAGCTTATAATAAGTATAAGGTGTGATGACCACTGCAGTTATAATGCTTAGTTGGTTATAGTTGTAGAGGTTAATAGTTAGTTTAGAAAGCTGTGCATGGAGCGTCAGGCTGTCATAGAATTGCCCCCTGCGTGCATCCCAACAGGAGCAGTCCACGTAAACAAAAAGAAGGGGAGAGAGATTAAGTTTTGGTCTCAATTGGGCCCAGGTCCAGCAAAGTCGATGCCCCTCTGTATAAGGATATATGACTCTGTTTTGTAAAGTGTCAGGGTCTATCAGATCTCTGTGTAACAGGCAGAGTTGTTAAACTAAAAGGCTACACACAGGGTATTTGCGGTATCGTTATCTTAACTCCCTTTATAGTAAGGTAGATGAGTACGTTACCCGTGGTCTGAGTAGATTTGTGATCGGAGCCCTCCTTGCAGCTGCCGGCCCGGAGCGTTTTCTGAGAGGTCGGTGCGCCACGTGGTTGCGGCGTGTTTTTATGTAAGCGGGAGCCTGTGTCCCCCGGGAGGCGATTCGTGCTAGCCCTCGGGTTCTGGCTGTCTGTGTTGGAGATTGGAGCCAAATGTGAGTGCTCCGTGGGTTGTGTCGGATGGCGGCTGGAGGGAGCATTGGAGGCCACGGGCAGATATTAAGCCGGTCCAAGATGGCGACCGGGCTGTCTTGACACTCTGACGCTCGCTGTGTTCAGATGAAGAGGAAAGGTGAGGGAGGATAAGTTGAAGGGTCAGGATAATCCCCTGGATAGTAGGAGTCGTTAGTGGTACATTTAGGTGTCAAAGCAGGTCCCCATCATATCAGCTCCTATTATATGAGCAGCAACAGCTCCGGAGCTTCACAGAAAAGCAGCCATGTCCCAGCAAGGCTTGGCTCCGCCCCTCCCAGTGGCAGTTTTTACGATCTTGGGAACAACCAATAGAAAAATAATGGAGGGTTTTTATTCAAGAGACTCTGGGAAATCCGGCATCACATCATTTACTATTCTCCTTGAGGAAGTCTGCACGTTAGCAGATGAAACGCGTTGGGGTAATTTTTGAGGACTTGTGACTGTTTAGAGGATCCGTAGTCTCAAGCTTTCTAGGAAGGATACGCTTGCCTTGTTTTGGTTACACAGGGCTTCCGTAGTTGGAGCAATAAGTCTTTTCCTGCAATCAAAGTTCCGGTGGATGTGTGGAACTTATTATACACAAAGTGGGAAGCGCCTTTGGAGCAGCTGAGTACCAGGAGTCTTTACAACTTTAACCGTTAGCTGCTGTTTGATTGTTTAAGTGCTTTTATTTCTAATAAACATTGTAAGTGTGATTCTTTGAGCGCGGTTGTCACTGTGTGTTTAATTGCACTTGAGTCCTGTTTGCGCTTTTTTCTTTTAGAGTGAAACTAGCTAATATTCTATCTGTAATTATAAAGTCCTTGCTTGCACAGTTAACTTTAGCATAGCTGCTCAATGTAGTAGATTCTGTCTGCTTGAACTCTCTTGATATCAATATATAGCATTGGTATGTGAATAATACTTCTGAGAGTCATGTATCTAGATATGAAACATTGTACTTTGTATAATATCAAGCAGTCAGATGTAAACAATATCTATCTGTAATTATAAAATCTGTTACAAGCAGTTAGATATAAACAATATATTTTATAGCCGGCTATTAATAAATTAAAAAAGAATGCTGTAACAAGAGGACCTGTTAATATGTGGGATGTCAGATTGTGAGATTAAAGCTAATAAACTAGTACTCTAACTGTAATTATAAAGTCTTTGCTTGCACAGTTAACTTTAGCACAGCAATTCAGTGTAATAGATTCTCTCTGCTTAAGCCCCTTCTATAGCGGGGGGCTAGATTAACGTTTAACTGACTTGTTTCACTAGCATAGACCGAAACAGGTAAGTCTAAAGGCACTAGAATTAATTACTTTTATGCCTCTTCCTCAAACTATATCCTTCCCAGATAGTGGAAAAATGGCTATACAATATACAAGGTGAGGAAGAGACGCTAAAATAAGCACTAGAAGTTAAAAACTATAGATGCTAATTTTAGATATGCGAGGTATACTACACCTTTAAGTGGGATATTGCAAACAGCGTGGGTAATAATTAAGTGCAGAGTATTGTTCTTAATCAATAATAGAGTATACAGACGAAGATTATAAAAATATAAAAAAGACAATTTTTAATAACTGAGGATATTATCCCATATAAAATGACAAAATTAAAAATAGTGTTGCAACACTCAAAATTGAGACCAAAGATACATCAACTTTCACAATGTGGTTATAAATTGAGATAATCCTAAGGAAGAACGGTAAAAGTTTAACGGACACAAAAGTCTAATTTGTCCACAAAGTTCTATTCACTTTACCCTCTGCATATTAAGATACTATCATATGCAATACGCTATATAGGATACGTTTTGGCAATACGCTATATAGGATACATTTTGGCAATACGCTATATAGGATACGTTTTGGCAATACGCTATATAGGATACGTTTTGGCAATACGCTATATAGGATACGTTTTGGCAATACGCTATATAGGATACGTTTTGGCAATACGCTATATAGGATACATTTTGGCATACACAGAGAAGAAACACAGTTATAATTTAAGAGCTGCACATAAACACAGTTATAATTTAAAGAACTTTGTGGACAAATTAGACTTTTGTATCCGTTGAACTTTTACCGTTTTTATTTTTTGTATCTTTGGTCAAATCTGTTTTTTAAGGATTTTCTCAAGTCTCTCTCAATTTTTAGTGTTGCAACACTTTTTAATTTTGTCATTTTATATGGGATAATATCCTCAGTTATTAAAAAATGTCTTTTTTATAATCTTCGTCTGTATGCTCTATTATTGATTAAGAACAATACTCTGCACTTAATTATTACCCACACTGTTTGCAATATCCCACTTAAAGGTGTAGTACTACTCGCATATCTAAAATTAGCATCTATAGTTTTTAACTGCTAGTGCTTATTTTAGCGCCTCTTCCTCACCTTGTATATTGTTTCATTAACATAGCACAATGTCTGATCTCAGAATATAACACACATTTACAAGCTATTGGCAATCAACGGTTATCATAGAGAGTAAGCGGTTAAAAAATGAGAGTATGAACTCTCTGAAGCCAGACCCCTGACATGCGTTTCGCTCACACTTCCACAGAGGGGTTGGAGGAGGGAATGGTCAAAGCTGTCAAAGGCAGCAGGGTTTGCTCAGATCATAAGCTAATTTACATCTGCCCTTAAAGGGGCGTTAGACTACTGAGCAGAACTACAGTAGCAGGGTTATTAATCACCTTGCTATTGCTTTCCCTCCTGTACCTGCAGCAGCTTTCTTTAAAGCCGCTCACTTATTTTAACCGATTAGAAGCCAGTTGGTAAAGCTCTGCATCCTTCTACTGAACGCCAACCTTGTACGCTCGTATTGTTGTATCTTGTAACACAAGCAATGTACAGCTCTTGCTCTGCATTGTGCAGCTTACCTGAAGTGCATGATATAGCTGGTCTTGAAGATGACAATGTGCATTGTTTCTGTCATAGGCATTTTCGCAGATCCCACTCAGCAAGATATTTGACAAGCGCTGATTGGCTGTTACATGCACAGTTAATTTGCTGGCAGCAGATGGCGCTTCACCATAATTCCCCCATCTCCACTATCTTTTTTGCCTCTGACTGAGGTTCACTTTGAGTAGATGCCAGAGGATATAGGATTGTCGCAGAGCCCCGTTGATCCTCTGGCATTCACTCCAAGTGAATTTCGGGGAATTACGTTTACAAGGAGGGCTTAGCCGCTCTTGAACCAAATGAACAAAATTCCAAGGACTTGGGCACATTGGTTCTGTCTCTCAAGTAGCAGGTGAAATAAACACAATTTTCAGGGTTATTTTACAGCAAACACCAGCAAAATAAATAAATAAACTATATTACGATTTTGTTATAGCTTCGTGAATTTGACATTTTGTGGGGAATATAATTATGAGTTTAATGTCCATTTACTGAATATTTTTACAAAAGAATAAAAAGCTACAAGTAATCATCTGCTCCGATATAAAACATGCAAACAGATCATGAGCCAGGAATATGCTGCTACTAAACAGTACGTTTTGTTTATAACGGGCCCTAATCTAATTCTTAGCGCGGCTGGACTTCGCCCAGTGATTATCAGTTGGCATCCTTATGTTGTGCTTGGCTATAAATTGTCAGTTAGTTGTGACCAGTTGTAGAAAGGGCAAAGCTCGGTCTGGCGATGGGACACTCTGCAGGCTTCCTGCTTGTAGCTCTGGTAGCGTCTGTACATACCTTAACCACAGGTAAGGTCAAGGTGTTTATTGCTGGGAAAAAATATAGGGAATCAGGCAATTAGTGAATATACCAATAAAAGTTATTCAAAGGGACAGGAAACAGCTTTTTCTTTCATGAGTCAGATAGAACATACAATTTTAAACAACTTTCCAATTTACTTCTATTATCAATTTTGCTTTATTCTCTTTGTATCCTTTATTGAAGGATCAGCAATGCATTACTGCGAGCTAGCTAAACACATCATTAAGCCAGTGGTAAGAGGTATATATGTGCAGCCACCAATCAGCAGCAAGTGCCCAGCTCCTGAGATTTTCAACAAAGAATAACAAGAGCAAAGTCAATTAGATCAAAGAAGTAAATTGGAAGTTGTTTAAAATGTTATGTTCTATCTGAATCATGAAATAAATGTTTTGGGTTTCATGTCCCTTTAAGCGTTAGACTAACGTTTACCTAATTCCTGGAGATATTTAATTTTTGTCAGTGGACATACGGATGAACATTGAGTATTTAAAACTACACTAGACACCTTCAGATTGTCATCTAAAATGTTAAACTATGCAGAATATACCAACTTTGCAATATATATTCATTATTTATTTTGCCCCCTTTCTTGTTAAGATTGGAAAATTGTGGATTTTCAATTTCTCAACACTAGAAGGTGTAAGATTCTCAAAGATCTCATTGTACACTTAAAGGGACGTAAAACCCATTTTTTTCTTTCATGATTTAGATAGAACATAACATTTTAAACAACTTTCTAATTTACTTCTATTATCATATTTTCTTCATTTTCTTGTTATCCTTATTTGAAAAGCAGAAATGTATGCTCAGGAGTGTGCACGTGTCTGCAGCACTATATAGCAGCAGTTTTGCAACATGTTATACATTAGCAGTAGCAGTAGATGGCAGCACTATTTCCTGTCCTGTAGTGCTTCAGGCATGTGCACGCTACCTACCTAGGTATCTCTTTAACAAAGAATAACATGATAATTAAACATTTTTGATAATAGAAGTAAATTGGAAACTTTTTAAAAATTGTATTCTCTATCTGAATAATGAAAGAAATTTTTTTAGTTTAATGTCCCTTTAAAGGAATATAGTAACATAGTAGATGAGGTTGAAAAAAAGACAAAAGTCCATCAAATTCAACCTATACAAATCTTAATATAATATATAATTAATCCCACAAAAAAATTGACCCATTTAACACAATCAATCATATCTCTGAATTCTGTTTCTAGCCAGAAATGTATCTAAACCATTTTTAAATGTATCTAAGGTATTGGCATTTACTAACTCCTCAGGTAATGAGTTCCACAATTTTATTGCTCTTACAGTGAAAAAACATTTACGTTGCAGGAGATTAAATCTCTTTCCCCCCAACCTTAAAGGGACACTAAACCCAAAACTTTGCTTTCATGATTCAAGTAGAAAAAACTATTTTAAACAACATTATTATTATTATTATTATACTTTATTTATGAAGCTCCAACATATTCCGCAGCGCTGTCCATGGATACAATTCATTTAAATAAAACAATACAAGACTTGTAAAAGACAGGACAAAATTTACAAACACATACAGGAGGGATTGAGGGCCCTATTTCCGTGGGAACTTACAATCTAGCAGGGTAGGAGGTTGAGAAACAGGAGGTGAGGACTGCAAGATTTGAAAAGATGTTAATACAGAGTTAGATGAGGGAAATATTGTGTAAGGGAAGTTAATTTATTGAGTTGGGTGGTAGGCTTTCCAATTAACTTATATTATCTAATTTCTTCATTCTTTAGATATCCTTTGTTGAAGAAATAGCAATGCATATGGGTGAGCCAATCACACGAGGCATCTATGTGCAGCAACCAATCAGCAGCTACTGAGCCTATCTAGATATGCTTTTCAGCAAAGTATATCAAGAGATTAAAGCAAAATAGATAATAGAAGTACATTAGAAAGTTGTTTAAAATTGCATGCTCTTTCTAAATCATGAAAGAAAAATTTGGATTTCATGTCCCTTTAAATTGTGACCTCTTGTCACAAACAATTTTCTTGGAATAAATAGAGCTTCTGAGATCTCTGTATATTAGCCCTGAATATATTTATATAAAGTGATTATGTCACCTCTCAAGCGCCTTTTTTCTAGAGAAAACAGACCCAGTTTGGCTAACCTCTCCTCATAGCTTAAATTCTCCATTCCCCTTATTAGCTTTGTGGCCCTTCTTTGAACTTTTTCTAAGTCTGCAATGTCTTTTTTTGAGATTGGTCCCCAGAACTGTACTCCATACTCAAGGTGAGGTCTTAACAGGGATTTATATAGTGACAGAATTATGCTTTGCTCCCTTGCATCAATGCCTTCTTTTAATACATGCTAGTGTCTTTAAAGTCAGTGTAGCCTTCTCCGGAGCATCCTCTGCCCCGTTACCACTTTCTGTTGGGGTACCTCAAGGCTCTGTCCTTGGTCCCCTTCTCTTTTCAATCTACACGTCATCACTAGGTTCCTTAATAAAGTCCCATGGGTTTCAATACCATTTGTATGCCGATGACACCCAAATCTACCTCTCTGCACCAGACCTACCTCCTTCCTTACTAACCCGTGTCACTAACTGTCTTTCTCACGTCATCTTGGATGTCCTCTCACTACCTTAAGCTAAATCTCTCCAAAACTGAACTCCTTATTTTTCCCCTTCTTCCAATGTCTCCACCCCCAAAATTTCTATAACTGTTGATAATTCCATCATTACCCCTACCCCGCACGCCCGATGTCTTGGGGTCACACTTGACTCAGATCTTTCCTTCACTCCTCACATCCAGTCCTTGGCTAAAGCCTGCCGCTTCCACCTTAAAAACATTGCTAAAATTAGACATTTCCTTACACAAGATACAACCAAGATTTTAATCCACTCTCTCATCCTTTCCCACTAGACTACTGCAACTCCGTCCTCTCTGGTCTACCTAGCTGCCGCATAGCTCCTTTACAATCCATTATGAATGCCTCTGCCAGGCTCATCTTCCTTACTCGTCGCTCTTCATCTGCTGCACCTCTCTGCCAATCCCATCACTGGCTTCCTCTTGCCTGTAGGATTAAACATAAAATCCTCACCCTGACATATAAAGCTCTCAACTGGGCTGCTCCCCCCTACATCTCAGAACTTGTCTCTAGATACTCTCCCTCCCGTCCCCTTCGATCAGCTCAGGATCTCCTCCTCTCTTGTTACTTCCTCACATTCCCGTTTACAGGACTTCTCCAGACTGGCCCCCATCTTGTGGAATTCCATGCCTCGCTCCATAAGACTCTCCCCTAGTTTTAACAGCTTCAAGCACTCCCTAAAAACTCTACTATTCAGGGATGCATACAACCAACACTAACCTTTCCTAACTCCATTGCTTTCCCCTGAACCCCTTAGAATGTAAGCCTATGGGCCCAGCTGTTTACAGATCGCTTCATAAGAGCCGATTACAACAGTGAAACTCTCGGCAGGGCCCTCTACCCACTTGACCCCTACAAAAGCTATCCTGTACACCGACTATGTTTACAGCGCTGCGGAATCTGTTGGCGCTCTACAAATACCTGATAATAATAATAAAAATAATTACCTTTGTCCAATATGAGTATGATGATCTGTTTACTACTACTCGTTGCTCCCTGTCTTTTATCTAGTTATTTATCCATGAGCTAACATTTTCAACTATTCCCAGTCCCTTAATTTTGTATATTAATCTCTCATGTCACACTGTAGCAAACGCCGTATCTATATTTTTACTTCCTCAAAGAATCTAATTAGAATAGTTTGACATGATCTATTTCTCATAAAACCATGCTGATTTGAACTCATATTCTTGTTTACACGAATCTACTCATCTATATAATCCCTTATAATCCCTTCAAGTATCTTCCCCACTATTGATGTCAGACTAACTGGTTTATCGCTTCCCAGATCAGCCCTGCTTTACACCAGTCCTGGGGTACTATGCGTCTTGAAATGTTATGAATAGAAATTTGTCTATAACAGTGCTTAGTTCCTGTAAAACCCTTGGGTGTATTCTATCTGGGTGTATAAAACCCAAAAAAATTATTTCATGATTCAGATAAAACATTCAATTCTAAACAACTTTCCAAGTAACTTCTATTATCAAGTTTTCTTGTTATCCTTTATTGGAAAGCAGGAAGGTAAATTCAGGAGCGTGCACGTGTCTGCAGCACTTTATGGCAGCAGTTTTGCGAAAATGTTATACATTAGCAAGTGCACTAGATGGCAGAACTATTTTCTGTCATGTGTTCCAGACATGTGCGTGCTACCTTTCTAGATATATCTTCAACAAAGAATAACAAGAGAACAATGAACATTTGATAAAAGAATTAAAATGGAAATTTTTTAAAAATTGTATTCTCTATCAGAATAATGAAAGAAAAGTTTTGGGTTTCATTTCCCTTTAAAGGAACAGTAAAGCCAACATTAAATGTTCATGATTTTGCAATTAATTTAAGCAACGTTCCAATTTACTTCTATTATCTAACTTGCTTAGTTGCCTCAGTATCTTTCTTTTTTCTTTTTTTTTTTAAAGCATACCTAGGTATGCTCGGGGGGGGGTGTGTGGCAAAGCACTGCCGGGAGCTAGCTGGTGATTGGTGGCTGCACAAGTATGCCTCTTGTCCTGTGATCAACTAATATGTTCAGCTTTGCAGGTGTTAAGGACATTGTTATATGCAAACAATAGTGCGATAATAAAATACTCTCACACATTACAGCATTTTCATTTTGAAATTTTATGTCCCTTTAACTTTTTTTCATGAAAAAAAATCCACGTTTAAAAGGTGATTTGTTATAAGCATGACTGAAATTTTTTGAAGCTTAACTCTCCCTCTTTATTTTTGCTTTTGTTGAGTCTCAAGTTCAGCTCATTCTGAAATGTACCAGGCATCTGTTAGGGCATTAAGTCAGTGTGTCCCAAACAGTGATGTCTCTAGAAATGATATACAGGGCGGTCAGTTCTGGGATGTCTACCTGTGCTTTATGGGCAACAGGTGCAGCATTGGGCAGACCATGAGTGAGGCCTGAATGATGTGGGTGTTGCCTGGCATGTTATTGGCACAACTGGGCAGCATGGTGGTGGAAAAACAAAGGATTATTACAGTTGCGGGGGCACTTGGGGGCAAGTCATTATGTTAAGGGGGGGCTAGTGGCCCCCTGGTGATGCCATTGGACCCAATTGAATCTAGCCATGGAAAACTTTTTTGGGGTTTCTTGCTTTATTTCTAAGAAGGCCGGCTCAACACATTGTGTTGCCTGGGTCCAAGAATGAAATGATGCTCCCCTAACAAACTAAGCCTTACCATTATTATTGGTCTCAAAGATTATAGTTCATTAGATTGAAATTACACATAAGAGCATGTTGATACCTAGCTGCTGGACCCCATATGAGACAAATTTTTATTAAAAACCCCCCACTATGAGCCAGAATATGCTCTCACTATGTGCCACCTTTCTCAAATGCTACCTTTGTCCAACCTGATCCATTTACAGAGCTTGCAAACCATTCCTATATTGTTAGATTGTCATAGGTGGTCCCTCGTGTGCAGCTCAGGGCAAATGTTTGAAACTGGGAATTGCCTGGCTGTGCCAATGGCCTGCTCTGACTCCACCCACAGATGAGCTGACCACACCCACAGCACAACCATAACTCTTACCCTCACACAAAGTGTGCCACAGTCTACAAGTTCCCTTCACCTCCCAGTCTACACATTCACACACTTTACAATTGTAGATGGAGCTGTATGAGATATTTAGTAGTGTTCTAAGTCTCATTAAATGCTAAGCATCATTAGAGAAATATCTCATACAAACTGTATGCTGTAGTTAATTGCAATCCATTGATTAAGAATACACTGCACACCTCACCGCCATCCTCGGTTGAAAAAGAATATGTACATATCCTATACTGCTAGGAGCTAGCTGGTGGATTTACATCTTGTCATTGGTTCACCTGATGTGTTCAGCTGGCCTCATAGTGCATTGCTGCTCTGGAGTGACTTTAAAGGGACAGTCTAGTCAAAATTAAACTTTCATGATTCAGATAGGGCGTGCAATTTTAAACAACTTTAATCATAAAATGTGTTAATTTTAAGCCCTTGAAGGCCGCCTCTTATTTAAATGCATTTGACATTTTTTCACAACTAGAGGGGTTAGTTCATGTCATGTGTGCCATATAGATAACAATGTGCTGACTCCTTATGAGTCAGCACTGATTGGCTAAAATGGATGTCTGTAAAAAGAACTGAAATAAGGGGGCAGTCTGCAGAGGATTAGGTACAAGGTAATCACAGAGGTAAAAAGTATATTAATATCACCGTGTTTGTTATGCAAAACTGGGGAATAGGTAATATAAAGAGTTTATCTTTTTAAACAATGAACATTCTGGAGTAGACTGTCCCTTTAACCATGTGTCTGACCCATTTGCACTGGTTAAACACATTAAATGTTTTATTATTGAACTATAACTAAAATAGAGCATTTTCTTTTTGCACGTATGTAGGATTATCTATGGTTAAATAAAACATTGTTTAAGTAACACAGTCACAATAAAATGAACAGGGGACTGATTACTGCTATGGGAACAATATTCTAGTGTTTGTGACCATAGGGAGCAATATATTGGGGATTTAAAGTCCTATGATCTTTGTAGTCTGGGCCCGAGAGGTGCTTAGTATTTCCATAAATAGATTTGACAACACTGTTGCCAGTGATCTTGATTAATTACAGCTTACATTAGTGTTGACAAGTTTGTAATAACGGAACACTGAAGTCAATTTGTTTAGGCATCAGTGATTAATCCTTAAACAAGCTACATACACACAGAAAAAATAATTTTGATAAGACATGGAAGTCCAGGGACACACCACTTTAAAAGCCTGGTGAAATTTACTGGTCACCTTTGCTGGGGCTAATCAGATGCTGCTACAAGGTAAAAGTAGGAAATTATGTGTAGCATTGTTCTATGCACAGACAATTTCAGACTGATGCCAGGAAGCATCCAGTCTTCAGTCCCTCTTGAAGGAAGGGGTTAATGTACAGATTTAAAGGTATATTACAACAATAGCAGGCCAAATACATAATCCGTGTACAGTACACTGATTTATTTTATTATGTTCAATTAAACAGTTATAGGTATTTAAAGGGAAAGTGTACTGTGATTGTTGTGCTCTACTGTAAATGTTTTCCCAATAATTGGGGGTCTATTAAAATGTTTACAAATAGCTCATTAACCATTATTTTGACATTTGAAATACATTTTGTTGCCTGTTGTATCTCCAACTATAATGAAAATGGCAGTACTGGTTATAGAAAAGTTATGTAAACAGGAACTTTGCTGAAGAAATCACACTCCCAGTGGGCAGGGCAGAGAAAATAAAATGTTCATTTATAGGTCTTTGTGTATAAAGTGAGATATAAAATAAGAGGGTATTTGAGTATATAGAGAGAGATAATATAGGGATGCTGCTCTCCCTGAAAGCTCAACCCATTTAATTAGGTTGTGGTTTAAATGAACACAAACCACCTTTTTGAACACAAAAATAAACCTAAAGGAGCAATATCCAATACGATGTAAACTGTATCTAGCTCACATGCGTGGTAGATTTCTTTTCTGACAAATTTCAAATTAACTTTCATTTTATTTTCCAGTCCATCATGTGACAGCCATTAGCCAATCACAAAATGGATATACGTAAAGCCAAAGGTTTTAGGCAGTTGTGAAAACTGCTTTAAAGTAAGAGTGATTTCCAAACTTGAAATGGTAATAGTTTATTTGTTATCAATTAAAAAAATTGCAAAGTGAGTGAACAGAAGGAAATCTAAATCAAATCAATATTTTGGGTGACCACCCATTGCCTTCAAAATAAAATCAATTATTGTAGGTATATGTGCGCGTGATAGTTTTTAAGAAACTCGGCAGGTAGGTTGTTCCAAATATTTTGGAGAAATAACCACAGTTTGTCTATGGATTTAGGCAGCCTCAGTTGATTCTGTCTTCATATAATCCCAGAGAGACTCAATCATTTTGAGCATAGAGCTCTGTTGGGGAGATACCTCACTTCCAGGACTCCTTGTTCGTCTTTACACTGAAGAACGTTCTTAATGACTGGCTGCTTGTTTAGGGTCATTTTCATACTGCAAAACAAATTTGGGTCCAGTCAGATGCCTCCCTGATGGCATTTCATGATAGATAAGTATCTGCCTCTACTTCTGAACCATGAGGAGACCATTTATTCTGTCCAAATCCCCAACTCCATTTAAAAAAATGCAGCCCCAAACTTGCAAGGAACCTCCACTATGTTTCACTGTTGCCTCTAGACACTCATTCTTATTCCACTATGCAGCCCTTCGGTGAACAAATTGCCTTCAGCTACACCAACATATTTAAAATGTTGACTCATCAGTCCAGATCAGCTGTTGCCTTTTTCTGCCCCCCCGTTCATGTGTTTTCATGTATAGTTGAGTCACTTGGCATTGTTTCCATGTCATAGATATAGCTATTTGCCTGCAAGTCTTACATGAAGACCACTTCTGACCAGACTTCTCCAAACAGTAGATGGGTGTACCAGGGTCCCACTGGTTTCTGCCAATTGTCAGATGATGGCACTGCTGGACATCTTCTGACTGAGATGGTAAGTAATCATGATATGTCCTTCATCTTCTGCAGTTTCCTTGGCCGACCACTGCATCTTCAGTCCTCAACACTGCCTGTTTCTGTGTGCTTGTTCAGAAGAGCTTGGACAGCACATCTGGAAGCCCCTGTCTGCTTAGAGATTTCTACCTGGGAAAGACCTTGTGTCTTGTTGCTGTGATCAGTCTGGCCACAGTGTATGACTTTTGATATTAAACTGTCCTCAGCAACATCACCTTGTTAGCAGAGTTTTCCTGTTCCTCACCCAGTTTTATTCTCCTTCACAACTGTTTCTGTTTCAGTTAAAGGGACAGTCAACACTGAAAATAATATTACCTAAACAATTTTATTGCCCCCATATGAAACAAAGCGTATCACTGCTTCACAATTCAGACTTTTGTGTGACTTATCCTGCAATCCAAAGTGTATTCTGACCATTTAAAATGACCGTGAATCTCCTCCCTTTCATTTCTTCTCCAATCTTAGGATTTGATCACAGCCAATCAAATCCGTCTCCACGGTAAAATTAATGTGAATGCGGCCGCAGATTGCACATGCGCGTCCGATGATTGCGCATACGCCTTTTCTCCATAGCCAATTTCTTTACCCGGAACCTTTTTAAAAAAAATATTAATTCTAGTTTTATAGAGCACTGTGCAGAGCGGGAAGTACTACAATATAAAGCATTGCGCTTCCTAAAAGTTTCCCCTGCACTTCTGCTTTCAAGCTGTGAGTATAGCGATAATGCGCATGCGCATTTAACAGCGACCGGCATAGTGACATCACTCTCAATATCGTGCACGGACTCAAGACAATTTTTTTTTTTTTATTTGAATGAAGGAAGAGGGGGGAGGAGTTTGGAGGCCATTTGTATTTAAAAAAAAAGAAAAAACGACTGTGAAAAGTTTGATCAATAACACATAAGGATGGGTAAGCATAGCAGGCTGCATTGAGATTGAAATTATACATTAATTTATAATTGATTCTATGGTTATTAGTGTTGACTGTCCCTTTAATAATTGTGTTTTAACCTAAATATTATACTTATAATCATTAGCACCTGTTTGGGATAATTGTTTGATCATGTACCAAAATTACTGACTTTGCAAAAGTGAACCTAGAAGAATTTATTTTGAAGGCAATGGCCCATATTTATCAAGCTCCGTACGGAGCTTAAAAGGCCGTGTTTCTGGCGAGTCTTCAGACTCGCCAGAAACACAAATTATGAAGCAGCGGTCTAAAGACCGCTGCTCCATAACCCTGTCCGCCTGCATTGAGCAGGCGGACAGGAATCGCCGGAAATCAACCCGATCGAATATGATCAGGGCTGATTGACACCTCCCTGCTGGCGTCCGATTGGCCGTGAGTCAGCAGGGGGCGGCGTTGCACCAGCAGCTCTTGTGAGCTGCTGGTGCGATGTTAAATGCGGAGAGCGTATCGCATTTAGCGAGGTCTTGCGGACCTGATCCGCACTGTTGGACCAGGTCCGCAAGACCTATGATAAACAGGGGCCAATGGGTGGTCACCCCAATTATTGATATAATTCAGATTTTTTTTGTTTACTCACTTTGCATTTTGTTAATAGGCAAAAATAAATTAATAATATTTCTATTTTTGAACAAATTCTTCATTTTTTACCTTTTTTTCTTTTACAGCTGCCTAATACTTTTGCACAGTACTCTACATGCTGTGAATGATTGCACATGCTCATTAGTAGCCAGAAGTGTGCTTATAAAAAGATTGTGCATAATTAAGATAATAGAAGTACATTGGAAAATTGTTTAACATTGTAGACTTTATCTGAATTATGTAAATTTCACTTTGGCTTTAGTGTTCCTTTAAGTTACTGAAATTTTCAGTATAGATGGGGATGAAACAGGCAAAATCTGCTATTTCAAATGACAAAATAAAACGTAAAGTAGCTGTTTATAAACAATTTTATACATTAAAGGGACAGTCAACACCAGCATTTTTGTTGTTTTAAAAGATAGATAATCCCATAATTACCCATTCCCCAGTTTTGCATAACCAATACAGTTATAATTATGCATGTTTTACCTCTGTAATTAGCTTGTATATAAGCCTCTGCAGACTTCCCCCTTATTTCAGTTCTTTTGACAGACTTGCATTTTAGCCAAATAGTGCTCACTCCTCGGTAAGTTCACGTGCATGAGCTCAATGTTATCTATATGAAACACATGAACTAACACCCTCTAGTGGTGAAAAACTGCATTTAGATTAGAGTTGGCCTTCAAGGTCTAAGAAATTAGCATATGAACCTCCTAGGTTTAGCTTTAAACTAAGAATACCAAGAGAACAAAGCAAAATTGGTAATAAAAGGAAAATTACATGCCCTATTTGAATCATGAAAGTTTTTTTTGTTTGGACTTGACTGTCCCTTTAAAATAGATAATTGGGAGCACTTTAAAGGAGAGAAACAAATTATAATACACCATCCACAGGGCCGGTGCAAGGATTTTTGTCTACACAGGCGAAGGTGAATTTTGATTCCCTCCCCACGCCCCCATCAGGACACCAACCCCCCCCCCCAACAATATTAAATCAAAATTAAATAATATTTAACAAACATAAGGACTAGTGAGGCTAGCGAGACTGGAAACGCTTGTGGGAGCCTAACAAAAACCATACCGCACTTGCGCTGCAGTTAGCACAACACTTGTAATTAATTTATATTTTCAAATGTGCTTCGCTCTCTTGGTAACCCTTGTAGAAAATGAATACGCACATATCCTACACTAGTGGGAGTTAGCTGCTGATTGGTGCCTGCACACGTTTGTCCCTCTTGATTGGCTAACTAGATGTGTTCAGCTAGATGTCAGTAGTGCAAAGCTGTTCCTTCAGCAAAGGATAACAAGAGAATAAAGCAAAATTGACAATAGAAGTAAATTGGAAAGTTTTTTTAAAATGATATGTTCTATCTGTATTGTGAAGGAAAATTTTGGCGTTTCCTGTCCCTTTAAGCTGCCCTAGGGTTCTTGACATTTTCTGTTTACTTGTGAAGTGAAAAGAACTTTAGGTACCATTTGGATGGAAAACATAATAAATTTGATGGTTTGCATCAATTAGTGCCTTCAAATTCATCATCCTCTTGCTGTTTTTTGCATTCAACTTGGCGCAATCACACTCAAGATCTATATTTAGATATTCAATTGGTTGACAGCTTGATAAAAAGGCCCCATATAGGGGGGTAGTTATCAAGCCGTCTACTTTTCTGCCTTCGCCGGCCCAATACGCCCGCCTAAGCTCGCCTACCTTCGCCGCCGCGGACCTTGAATACGTTCGCCTAAGTTATCAAATAAAGCTGTCAAAAAGCCGCGGGGCGATGAGCAGCGGACTGTGAGAGTTATCACTCATCCGATCTCGCTGCTCTTCGGCTTTTTCCCAGCTTTATTGCTAGCCTGTCACTAAGCACCCACACTAACTACACTGTTCTATCCCTATACCGGCGCCCCCGGAGCCTCCCGCAACTAAATAAAGTTACTAACCCCTAAACCGCTGCTCCTAGACCCTGCCGCAAGTCTTATAAATGTATTAACCCCTAAACCGCCGCTCCTAGACCAACTCTGATAAATGTATTAACCCCTAAACTGCCGCTCCCGGACACCGCTGCCACCTACATTATACCTAGTAACCCCTATCCTGCCCCCCCTACACCATCGCCCTCTATAATAAAATTATTAACCCCTATCCTGCTGATCCCGCACCTCGCCGCAACTAAATAAATAGTTTAACCCCTAAACCGCCGCTCCCTGAACCCGCCGCAACCTATATTAAACCTATTAACCCCTATCCTGCCCCCCCTACACCATCGTCACCTATAATAAATTTATTAACCCCTATCCTGCCCCCCACTACACCGCCGCCACTGTAATAAAATTATTAACCCCTAAACCTAAGTCTAACCCTAACCCTAACGCCCCCCTAACTTAAATATTAATTAAATAAATCTAAATAATATTTCTATTATTAACTAAATTAATCCTATTTAAAACTAAATACTTACCTTTAAAATAAACCCTAATATAGCTACAATATAAATAATAATTATATTGTAGCTATTTTAGGATTTATTTTTATTTTACAGGCAAATTTCAATTTATTTTAACTAGGTACAATAGCTATTAAATAGTTATTAACTATTTAATAGCTTACCTAGCTAAAATAAACTGAAATTTACCTGTAAAATAAATCCTAACCTAAGTTATAATTACACCTAACACTACACTATACTTTAATAAATTATTCCTATTTAAAACTAAATACTTACCTGTAAAATAAACCCTAAGATAGCTACAATATAAATAATAATTATATTGTAGCTATTTTAGGATTTATATTTATTTTACAGGTAACTTTGTATTTATTTTAGCTAGGTAGAATAGTTATTAAATAGTTATTAACTATTTAATAACTACCTAGCTAAAAGAAATACAAAATTACCTGTAAAATAAATCCTAACCTAAGTTACAATTAAACCTAATACTACACTATCATTAAATTAATTAAATAAACTACCTACAAATAACTACAATTAAATACAATTACATAAACTAACTAAAGTACAAAAAATAAAAAAAAGCTAAGTTACAAACATTTTAAAAATATTACAACAATTTTAAGCTAATTACACCTAATCTAAGCCCCCTAATAAAATAACAAACCCCCCCAAAATAAAAAAATGCCCTACCCTATTCTAAATTAAATAAAGTTCAAAGCTCTTTTACCTTACCAGCCCTTAAAAGGGCCATTTGTGGGGGCATGCCCCAAAAAGTTCAGCTCTTTTGCCTGTAAAAGAAAAATACAACCCCCTGTTCCGATCAGCCAATAGAATGCGAGCTCAATCTGATTGGCTGATTCCATCAGCCAATCAGATTTTTCCTACCTTAATTCCGATTGGCTGATAGAATCCTATCAGCCAATCGGAATTGAGGGGACGCCATCTTGGATGACGTCCCTTAAAGGAGCCTTCATTCGTTGTAGTCCGTCGGTGAAGAAGGAGGTTCCGCGTCGGCGGGAGGAAGATTCAAGACCCGGCTTGGAAGATGACATCGCCCGGATAGAAGACCTCTTCAGCGCCTCTTTGAAGATGACATTGCCCGGATCGAAGACTTCTTCATCGCCGCCTGGATGATGACTTCATCGGATGGAAGATTTCTTCAGCGCCGCTTGGAGGATTAACTTCTTCCGCTCCGGATGTCCACTTCGGTTCCATCGCTGCTCGGCTGAGTGAAGACGACTAAAGGTAGGATGATCTTCAGGGGATTAGTGTTAGGTTTTTGTAAGGGGGGTTTGGGTTAGATTAGGGGTATGTGGGTGGTGGGTTTTAATGTTGGGGGGGGGTTGTATTTTTCTTTTACAGGCAAAAGAGCTGAACTTTTTGGGGCATGCCCCCACAAATGGCCCTTTTAAGGGCTGGTAAGGTAAAAGAGCTTTGAACTTTATTTAATTTAGAATAGGGTAGGGCATTTTTTTATTTTGGGGGGGTTTGTTATTTTATTAGGGGGCTTAGATTAGGTGTAATTAGCTTAAAATTGTTGTAATATTTTTAAAATGTTTGTAACTTATTTTTTTATTTTTTGTAACTTAGCTTTTTTTATTTTTTGTACTTTAGTTAGTTTATGTAATTGTATTTAATTGTAGTTATTTGTAGGTAGTTTATTTAATTAATTTAATGATAGTGTAGTATTAGGTTTAATTGTAACTTAGGTTAGGATTTATTTTACAGGTAATTTTGTATTTCTTTTAGCTAGGTAGTTATTAAATAGTTAATAACTATTTAATAACTATTCTACCTAGCTAAAATAAATACAAAGTTACCTGTAAAATAAATATAAATCCTAAGATAGCTACAATATAATTATTATTTATATTGTAGCTATCTTAGGGTTTATTTTACAGGTAAGTATTTAGTTTTAAATAGGAATAATTTATTAAAGTATAGTGTAGTGTTAGGTGTAATTATAACTTAGGTTAGGATTTATTTTACAGGTAAATTTCAGTTTATTTTAGCTAGGTAAGCTATTAAATAGTTAATAACTATTTAATAGCTATTGTACCTAGTTAAAATAAATTGAAAGTTGCCTGTAAAATAAAAATAAATCCTAAGATAGCTAGAATATAATTATTATTTATATTGTAGCTATATTAGGGTTTATTTTAAAGGTAAGTATTTAGTTTTAAATAGGATTAATTTAGTTAATAATAAAAATATTATTTAGATTTATTTAATTAATATTTAAGTTAGGGGGGCGTTAGGGTTAGACTTAGGTTTAGGGGTTAATAATTTTATTACAGTGGCGGCGGCGTAGTGGGGGGCAGGATAGGGGTTAATAAATTTATTATAGGTGGCGACGGTGTAGGGGGGGCAGATTAGGGGTTAATAAATTTATTATAGGTGGCGACTTTGTAGGGGGGGCAAATTAGGGGTTAATAAATTTATTATAGGTGGCGACGGTGTAGGGGGGGCAGGATAGGGGTTAATACATTTAATATAGGTTGCGGCGGGTTCAGGGAGCGGCGGTTTAGGGGTTAATACATTTATTATAGTTGCGGTGGGCTCCGGGAGCGGCGGTTTAGGGGTTAATATGTATAGAGTAGCTTGCGGTGGGCTCCGGGAGTGGCGGTTTAGGGGGTAATAACTTTATTTAGTTGCGGCGGTGTAGGGGGGCAGATTAGTGGTGTTTAGACTCGGGGTACATGTTAGGGTGTTAGGTGCAGACAGCTCCCATAGGAATGAATGGGATGTCTGTCAGCAGCGAACTTGTACTTTCGCTATGGTCAGACTCCCATTGATTCCTATGGGATCCGCCGCCTCCAGGGGTGGCGGTTTGAAAACCAGGTACGCTGGGCCGTAAAAGTGCCGAGCGTACCTGCTAGTCATTTTATAACTAGCAAAAGTAGTGAGATTGTGCCGCACTTGTGTGCGGAACATCTGGAGTGACGTAAGAATCAATCTGTGTTGGACTGAGTCCGGCGGATCGAAGCTTACGTCACTAAATTCTACTTTAGCCGGTCTCGAGTCTTTGATAACTAAGGCGAATCAGCCTCGCCACAAATACGCTGCGGATTTCCAGCGTATTTGAGGTTGACGGCTTGATAACTAGGCCCCATAGTGTTTTGCCATCTGTAGGCATGGGGAAATATTTATCTAAAATATTTGATTTTTTTTATTTACTTAGGTTATTTTTTTAATTCTGTTTCTTTGTAATACCTTATTAATAATTTAAAAAAACACTAACTTTTCTGTGTCCAATTTAAATATATGACATTTTGGAAAAGATTACAGCTTTTAATAGAATAAAACAGCTATTTCTCTCACATTCTTGTGACCACACATGAAGCAGGAGATTATATACAACTGGGTTAGTACAATGTAGTCCATCCGGAGACAGCAAACAGAAGCCCTCCTAATCCTGCTTATTTCCCTATCCCACCAGTTTTATAAAGTTTTTGATTGAATGCGCCTGCTTTTCTCTTGTTATAATTGGATCATGGATGACTAATGCCTCCTATAGATCGCTAACTCTTCTCTTTTCATGTGGTGCCCGCAATTACACTGCAGAGCTGCCGTTAGCCCTGCCTGGCCGGCCCGCCCTGGCTGTATCACAGACAGTCCACCACTCCAGACTCACAGTTGTCACCTCCACCGAGTCCTCACTCACAACACAACTGAATTTTTTCAATGTCACACCACCCACAAGCACTGTGCTGCACCGACTGCATATTTCTGCCCTGCTCAGCTGCCCTCAGAGACCCCCTCCGTGCCAGTGTGCCATCATTCCTACCTCACTGTCCCTCTTCAGTACTTCGACTCGTCTGCGGTCTGGCCGTCTCCTCACGTGGCTCATTTAATTTTCCTAGAGTGTTGCTGCAGAGGAGTCGACTCTCAGTCACGTGGAGCCAGGCATACCTTCCCGATTCCCGCATGATTTCCCTCTCAGTCACAGTAGGCTTAGGCAGGCCAGGCAGTGCCGGTGTTCTAAAAGAAGTTGTCTACCGTGTAGGAATATACGACCTATGTCACTTCAGGTGACGTGAATCAGCTGCTGGAGGTTTGTGGCCGTCACTGCACATGCGCAAGAGGTTCAACCTCCTCCAATCAGTTGTATAAGCCAACTTATTTGATAACAACGGGTCGGGGGGGGGTTGTGCTTATGGGATTTACAGGGGGTGCTGATGGGGCTTACGTAAGTTACACAGGGGGTGCTTGTGGGGGTTACATTGGGTGCAGATGGGGCTTATTTAGGTTCATAAGCACCCACTGTAACCCCCATAAACACCCCCTGTGTAACTTATGTAAGCCCCATCAACACCCCCTATAAAACCCAATAGGCACAACCCCCCCAGGCATGGCAAGTCGGCGGTGTGCAATGGAAAAATTTGGTGAATGGACGTGGGCAAATCAAACGGACCGAACAGATAATACATAGGAGAAAAGCGTTACTGCATTATCTGATTGGTCCGTGAAGTCAGTGGCTGTGCAAGCAATAGGGTCTTGTCTGATGAGTGAAGAGTAGGGCCGTGTGTGCACGTGTGGCACGGCCCATAGAATCCCGCGACCTGTTATCAAAAAAGTCGGCTTAAACAGCTGTTTGGAGGAGGTTGGGCCTCTTGCGCATGCGTAGTGAGCACCACAAACCTACAACAGCTGATTACACGTCACCGGAAGTGACGTGGTACACACATTCCTATGGTAGACAACTTCTTTGAGAAAACCGGCAGCACAGCTGTGCAACTTCAAGTAAGCTCCACCTCCACTGTCACCACACACGCACCCACATTTCCATAGGCTATAGTAAATAGTAATAGCCGGCCCGGCCCATGATCGATGATCATCAATCATCATCTCTAAGCCAGCCAATTAAGCCATTGATTTAGCCAAGCCAATGCCATCATCATCATGTAGGTCAGGTCTGTAGGAGGAAGTAAGTCGTACTGTTGCAGTCACTCTAGCCGTTAATAAAATGAATACTATTATGATTTATAACATTACATTTTTAAGTCCCACTTGTCTAGGCGTCCCTCACTGTCTGTCACATCACGCTTCAGGGCGGCAGATCATGATCCACCTTGGCAGTTGGCACCGCTCTTGGCACCCCCCTGCTGGGGGTGTCCTAAGGCAGCTGCCTATGCTGCCTTAAACAAGCGCCGGCCCTGACCATCCATTTAATGTGTTTCTAAAATGTATGTAAAATTGAGCTCTGATTTTATTTTTGTTTATGAAAGAGCTATTTTTTGCTAGTTGAAACCACACTCAATTAAATAGACTGAGCTTGCATGGAGAACAAACATCCTAATCTTATCTCACTGTATAACCACAAAAACATTTTTATCTCTGTAATACAGAGCCTAATGACCTAAAACCTTATACACTCTATGATTTAAGCAGTCTTATTAGTACTACAAGATCCCTCAAAGAATTTTAGAAAAGCTAATTTTATCTTAATAACTGTTAATGTAGCTATGCAGAGGTCAGGAAGTGAAGGAGAGACACATCATTGTAACATAATGCTCATAATGTACCCATTACTGTTCTATTGACAATTACTGTACAGGTGGTGGTTTCAACAGGCATAGCCGCTATTTTCAATGGCAAAATAAAGGTAAAGGAAGTATTTCTAAAGTATTTAATACACTCCAGTAAGTAAAATGGATCACTAGGAATAGTACACTGTACCTTTAATGGTGAAGAGCCACACCATATGGTGCTGCAGAAAATACACAAATGAAAGAGCAAATGGACTGTTGTCATTTTATTACATTATTTCCTGCCACCATATTCCATAGTGCTGAGTATATCATCATGGGGGTATACAATAGATTAGCTCTTTGGCTAAATAAATTGATACAGGATAAGGGACCTGCTGACAACAATCTACAATCCAGCGAGACAAAGGCTGTTTGGGTTGCTTGACTGGTTTTGTAGATTTGTAATTAGGATACACCAGTGACAAGCGGTAGCTGTTAGTTTCTATTGGCAGGAACATGGAACATTTATAGGACAGTGGGAAGCTTTTCTGCTTGGTGCGTTTTCAAAGTGCTCTTAAAGTTTTGGAAGTTGAGTGGATGATCTGACCGCAAGGCAGGGAGATCCATAGAGGAAGTGCAACAAAGGAGAATTATTGGAAACCAGAAAGGGAGGAGATGATAGTCGAGAAGATTTTATTTTGGTCACAGGGGAATAGAAGAGCGAGGTTTTGGGATATCTAAAGATGTATGTAAAAATAATACTAGGTGCTAGATTGTTTAGCTCTTAGTGGGTTTAAGAGATAAGAAAGTCAGAATTAAACTTTCCTGATTCAGATAGAGCATCTAATTTTAGGACAATTTTAAAATTACATCTATTATTAAATTTACTTTGTTCTTTGGTATCCTTTGTTGAAAATAATATGTACAGAGAAGGGACACAAAACTAATAGGGGAATGAGGAATTAAAGCTGTGAGGAGAGGTTAGCCAAATTGGGTCTGTTTTGAGAGGGGCCCATATAAAGAGATGACAGAAGCTCGGTTTATTCTAAGAAAATAGTTTGTGACAAGAGGCCACAATATAAGGCTGAAGGAAAGCGGATTCAATTTACAGCAACGTAAACGTTTTTTCACTGTAAGAGCAATTAAATAGTGGAACTCATTACCTAAGGAGGTAGTAAATATCAATACCTTAGATACATTTAAAATGGTTTAAATACATATCTGGCTAGAAACAAAATTTCTGGTATTAAATGGGTCACCTTTTTTAATGGGATTAATCTGAGATCAATTGGAACTTTTATTGTAAATAAATTAAGATCTGTATAGTTTGAACTCAATGGATTTCTGTCTTTTTTCAACCTCATCTTCTATGTTACATATGATACAAGTGTGTGAATTAATATTCTGGTGGTACAAAAGGGAAATCTAGAGATCTAACACAGATGAGTTCTGAAGGACTTGGGAAGTGCTTGGATATAGAGAGTAAAAAAAGAGTGCTGAGTGATATGTCACTCCAAGACAATGGACCTGAGTTTGAGTGGCATTTTACAGTCCTCCGCTACAAGTAAGAATTCTGTTTCTCCATGCAGTAAATGTACCAGTGTGAGACATACGATTTATTGATCAGATAAGACGATTTAGGGTTCAGATCAGAATAAAAAAAAGATATTAAATTAGTAGAAAATAAGGCAGATGAGACAGGTTGTGAGATGAGAGGAATCAGCAGGGATAGAAGCAAGGTGTCCGCACATGGACACTGGTGTCTGTGACTGGCCCTTGCAGTGTCCGCCGCCCATTTTGCTGTGGGGAGAGAGGAGTAGGACAGATGAATGCTGGCCCTGACTCCTCCTTGACACATGATGCGCCACGTTTTGCAGGGTTGTGGCCACTCCCACGTGATGCCGCTTAGTACCGGGAAAATGACTGAGTGAGACTGAGAGAGAGGGAAGATTCAAGAAGCAAGCTGCCACTGTGTCCTTGGAGCTTTATATGCAAAGGTAAAGCACTTTAAACAGCATCTGAGGTTTATTATAAGTACTATTTAATTAGAAAGAAAATATATACTAAGGTTGTGATTCACAACCTTAGTATATCTTTTCTTTCTGATTAAATAATAGGAAAGGGAGAATATGTAGTGTGAATAAAGTTAGTGGCTTGTCAAGAGACTGCTAGCAATATTGGGTGATAAGTTATGAAATAAATAAAGCCTGAGTGAAATACTGGATGTGTATCGTCTGCATCTGTATAATAACACCAACCACTATATAATGACACAGTAGTGACACTGGCACATGGGTATAGCCAGAGGAGGGCTGGTTATAGGATCAGTGGAATCTGCATCAGTATAATAACACCCAGCACTATACAAAGACACAGAAGTGACACTGGCACATGGGTATAGCCAGAGGAGGGCTGGTTATAGGATCAGTGGTATCTGCATCAGTATAATAACACCAAGCACTATATAATTATGTTTTTAATTTGAAATGTACCTTGGTGTCCTTCACTTTAGAAAATGTCTGCCACAGCCTTGGTTCATGCCTATCCCTGGGAATCAGATAATGAGATGTTTTATGGTTGAATTTAGTATCATAGTAACATAGTAGATAAGGTTGAAAAAAGACTGAAGTCCATCGAGTTCAACCTATACAAATCTAAAAAATACTTACAAAAAGCTCCAGTTAAGCTTAAATAACCCCATTAAAATGTGACCCATTTAATACTAGCAATCATATCCATGAATTTTTTTTATATACAGAAATTTATCCAGACTGTTTTTAAATGTATCTATGGTATTGGCATTCACTACCTCCTTTGGTAATGAGTTCCACAATTTTATTGCTCTTACAGTGAAAAAACGTTTCCGTTGCAGGAGATTAAATCTCCTTTCCTCCAACCTTAAATTATGACCTCTTGTCAGAACCAATTTTCTTGGAATAAAAAGAGCTTCTGCCATCTCTGTATATGGGCCTTGAATATATTTATATAAAGTAATCATGTCACCTCTCAAGCGCCTTTTTTCTAAAGAGAACAGACCCAGTTTGGCTAGCCTCTCCTCATAGGTTAATTTCTCCAATCCCCTTATTAGCTTTGTGGCCCTTCTCTGAACTTTTTCTAGTTCTGCAATATCTTTTTTAGCAATCGGTCCCCAGAACTGCACTCCAAACTCAAGGTGAGGTCTTACCAGGGCTTTATATAATGACAGAATTATGCTTTCCTCCCTTGAATCAATGCCTCTTTTAATACATGCTAGTATCTTATTAGCCTTTGAAGCCGCTGCTCTGCATTGTGCACTCATCTTTAGCTTGTTATCTATTACTACTCCCAAATCCCTTTCCTCCTGTGTTTGGCTAAGTCTTGTCCCATTTAAAAAATACATAGCCTGCTTATTTTTACTTCCAAAATGTAGAACCTTACATTTTTCCGTATTAAATCTCATTTTCCATTCACTTGCCCATAGTTCTAATTTTAGCAAATCCCTTTGCAAAGAGAGTTCATCCTGCTCTGACCTAATGACCTTACTTAACTTAGTATCATCTGCAAAAATAGAGATGTCGCTATTTAATCCTTGCTCCAAGTCATTTATAAAAATATTAAAAAGAACAGGGCCCAGTACTGATCCCTGGGGGACACCACTGATTACCTTTGTCCAATCTGAGTATGATCCATTTACTGCTACTCGTTGCTCCCTATCTTTTATCCAGTTATTTATCCATGAGCTAACATTTTCAGCTATTCCCAGTCCCTTAATTTTGTGCATTAATCTCTCATGTGGCACTGTATCAAATGCCTTTGCAAAATCTAAGTATATCACATCAACTGATTCCCCTTTATCTATATTTTTACTTACTTCCTCGTAGAATCTAATTAGATTAGTTTGACATGATCTATTTCTCCTAAAGCCATGCTGATTAGAACTCATAATCTTGTTTACACGAATATGCTCATCAATATAATCCCTTATAATCCCTTCAAATATCTTCCCCACTATTGATGTCAGACTAACTGGTCTATAGCTTCCTGGATCATCCCTGCTTCCCTTTTTGAAGAGTGGCACCACATCAGCTTTACGCCAATCCTGGGGTACCATGCCTGAGGATAATGAGTCTTGAAAAATTAAGAGTAGAGGTTTGTCTATAACAGTGCTAAGTTCACTTAACACCCTTGGGTGTATTCCATCTGGGCCTGGAGTTTTATTTACCTTAATATTTTTTAGTTTTTTCCTGATATCCTCTAAACAAAACCCAGTTAGTGGTATGGACTGGCATGTTCTATTCTGTTCCAAAGTATCATTCAATGGTTCCTCTCTTGTGTATACTGAAGAAAAAAACTGGTTTAGTACCTCAGCCTTTTCCCTGTCATTATTTATCATGCTACCCTCCACACATTTTAATGTACCTATATTATCCTTCTTAGATTTTTTGCTATTTATGTACTTAAAGAACCTTTTAGGGTTAGACTTAGAATCCTTGGCAATTAATTTTTCATTTTCAATTTTGGCTAATTTGATTGCTTTTTTGCATGCTTTGTTACATTCCTTATAAATATTGTATGCTGAGTCTGTACTATTTTCTTTTAATAATTTAAATGCCCTACGTTTTTTCCTAATTTCTTTTAACACATTTTTATTTAGCCATAACGGCTTATTTTTTTTATTTTTATAACCATATGGTATGTATTGATATGTATATTTATTTAACAAATTTTTAAATATTATCCATTTATCCTCTGTATTTTTATTAGAAAATACATTGTCCCAATTTATATTATTTAATGATTTCCTTAAATCGTTGAATTTTGCTTTCTTGAAATTAAAAGTCTTAGTTAAGCCTTTAAAACACTGCATATGAAAAGAAATTTCAAATGTGACCATGTTATGATCACTGTTACCCAAATGTTCTTTAACTTCTATGTTTGATATTATATCTGTATTGTTTGATAGCACTAAATCCAATATAGCTTTACTCCTAGTTGGCTCCTCTATTAATTGTGACAAGAAGTTATCCCTGAGAACATTTAAAAATCTATCCCCCTTAGCTGAATTACTAGTTTCATTGGCCCAGTTTATATCAGGGTAGTTAAAATCTCCCATAATTACAGCACTGTTATTAGCAGCCTTACCTATTTGGATAAGTAGTTGAGTTTCCTCCGGGTCACTAATGTTGGGAGGCTTGTAGCATGTTCCTAGTAATATTTTTTTAGTATTTTTCCCCCCCACTCTTTATTTCAACCCACAGGGTCTCTACATTGTCACTTGTATCATAAATATCTTCCCTTATTGTAGGTTTAAGGTCAGGTTTAATATACATGCAGATTCCTCCACCCCTTTTATTATTCCTGTCCCTCCTAAATAATGTATACCCCTCTAAGTTAACTGCCCAGTCATGTGAATCATCCCACCAAGTTTCAGTTATACTGATAACATCATAGTCCTCTTCTGCAACTAAGAGCGTCAGCTCCCCCATTTTACCTGTCATGCTTCTTGCATTTGTTGTCATACATTTAATTTTCATGTGCTTTCTGCTGCTACTTGGTGTACTTTCCTCTATACTTTCTAATGTGACATTTCTTAAGTCATCCCTTCCTTGAGATATTAATGGAGTGACATATTCAGACACTGATCTCTCTGTTCTATTTTGTTCAAATTGACCCTCCCCCCCTTTGCCTAGTTTAAAAGGTTCTCTAAACGTGCTACCATCCTTTCCCCCAACACACCTGCACCCATGTCATTCAGGTGCAATCCATCCTTACTGTACAATTTGTACCCTAGTGAAAAATCAGCCCAGTGTTCTAAAAAGTCAAACCCCTCATTTTTACACCATGTTTTTAGCCATGAATTAACAGACCTTAGCTCCTTCTGCCTTACTGAGTTAACACACGGCACTGGTAATATCTCAGAAAATATTACTTTGGATGTCCTTGCTTTAAGCTTGCTACCTAACTCCCTGAAGTCATTTTTTAGGACTCTCCATCTCCCACTGATTTCTTCATTAGTACCAATATGCACCATGACTGCAGGATCAGACCCGCATCCCTCTAACAATCTATCAATACGCTCCACAATATGCCTAACACGAGCCCCTGGAAGACAGCAAACTGTTCTATGTAAAGGGTCTGGATGACAAATTACCCTATCAACCTTCCTTATAATAGAGTCTCCTACCACCAACATCTGCCTCTGGCCCTGACTTGTATGCCCCTCTTCCATGACAGAAGGACTGCCCACCATAGTATGCTCCTCTTCCACAGCTAAAGGACTGTTCACTATACTAGGCAACACGGCCCTCTCTGACACTGCCACCCCTGAACTGATATCCCCAACATCTTCACTTAATCTTGCAAATCTATTGGGGTGTACCAGCTCAGAACTGGCCTGTCTCTTCCGCTTACTTCGCCCTCTAACTGTGACCCAGCTACATCCTGGAGTCTCCTCATCTGAATCCTCCCCATTCCCACTGCTGGAACCATTAACAACCAGCTCAGTCCTATCCATTTCCCTTTCAAGTGTCTGAATTTCATGTAGTGTTGCAATTCGTTCCTCCAGATCCCCAATACGAGTTTCTAAAGAGACAATATGCTCGCACTTGCCACAAACATATAATCCCAGAAGCGGCTGCTCCAGTGATGCAAACATGTGGCAAGCTGTACACTGAATGAGATTCTCACACATTCTTAATAAAAGGTTTAACTTAAAAGTATAAAATAAATATATTTCCCCTTGGTTACCCCAAAACCTTGTTTGCCTAACTACCTTGGTTAGCTAACTATTATACTTAAACAGACAATGTTACTTTAACAGAGATTCAATACAGCAAGCCTAAAAGAGCAAGCTCACAGAGTAAATGTGCTAAATTTATAGGCTTCCAAGGCCCAAACAGGTGAAAATAATCCCACCCCTAATTACCCACACAGACAGAAAAACAAAAAAAAAATGGAATGCTAGAAATAAAGTTATTTAGTTATTTCCTTTTTTTAAAATAAAAATGCAACCCTTGCAAAGCAAATAATTTAGAAAATAGCTTGGTTAACTATTATACTTAAACAGACAATGTTACTTTAACAGAGATTCAATACAGCAAGCCTAAAAGAGCAAGCTCACAGAGTAAATGTGCTAAATTTATAGGCTTCCAAGGCCCAAACAGGTGAAAATAATCCCACCCCTAATTACCCACACAGACAGAAAAACAAAAAAAAAATGGAATGCTAGAAATAAAGTTATTTAGTTATTTCCTTTTTTTAAAATAAAAATGCAACCCTTGCAAAGCAAATAATTTAGAAAATAGCTTGGTTAACTATTATACTTAAACAGACAATGTTACTTTAACAGAGATTCAATACAGCAAGCCTAAAAGAGCAAGCTCACAGAGTAAATGTGCTAAATTTATAGGCTTCCAAGGCCCAAACAGGTGAAAATAATCCCACCCCTAATTACCCACACAGACAGAAAAACAAAAAAAAAATGGAATGCTAGAAATAAAGTTATTTAGTTATTTCCTTTTTTTAAAATAAAAATGCAACCCTTGCAAAGCAAATAATTTAGAAAATAGCTTGGTTAACTATTATACTTAAACAGACAATGTTACTTTAACAGAGATTCAATACAGCAAGCCTAAAAGAGCAAGCTCACAGAGTAAATGTGCTAAATTTATAGGCTTCCAAGGCCCAAACAGGTGAAAATAATCCCACCCCTAATTACCCACACAGACAGAAAAACAAAAAAAAAATGGAATGCTAGAAATAAAGTTATTTAGTTATTTCCTTTTTTTAAAATAAAAATGCAACCCTTGCAAAGCAAATAATTTAGAAAATAGCTTGGTTAACTATTATACTTAAACAGACAATGTTACTTTAACAGAGATTCAATACAGCAAGCCTAAAAGAGCAAGCTCACAGAGTAAATGTGCTAAATTTATAGGCTTCCAAGGCCCAAACAGGTGAAAATAATCCCACCCCTAATTACCCACACAGACAGAAAAACAAAAAAAAAATGGAATGCTAGAAATAAAGTTATTTAGTTATTTCCTTTTTTTAAAATAAAAATGCAACCCTTGCAAAGCAAATAATTTAGAAAATAGCTTGGTTAACTATTATACTTAAACAGACAATGTTACTTTAACAGAGAATCAATACAGCAAGCCTAAAAGAGCAGGCTTACACTATATTCTTAGAACAGCTCCACTATAAGTATATTAGCAAACTGGAACAAGCTTAAATGCTAGAACTATACTGAACCCCAATGTCCTCAATTCTAAACCTCTCCATCTAGTCAGGTGCTGGTGAAAATCACTAATTACTTCCCTCTTCTCTTTCTAACTTTATATTATACATTTTCATAAAAGGACACAGTATACACCAATTTTCATGTAATAGACACTACTATACAGGGAGTGCAGAATTATTAGGCAAGTTGTATTTTTGAGGATTAATTTTATTATTGAACAACAACCATGTTCTCAATGAACCCAAAAAACTCATTAATATCAAAGCTGAATATTTTTCAAAGTAGTTTTTAGTTTGTTTTTAGTTTTAGCTATTTTAGGGGGATATCTGTGTGTGCAGGTGACTATTACTGTGCATAATTATTAGGCAACTTAACAAAAAACAAATATATACCCATTTCAATTATTTATTTTTACCAGTGAAACCAATATAACATCTCAACATTCACAAATATACATTTCTGACATTCAAAAACAAAACAAAAACAAATCAGTGACCAATATAGCCACCTTTCTTTGCAAGGACACTCAAAAGCCTGCCATCCATGGATTCTGTCAGTGTTTTGATCTGTTCGCCATCAACATTGCGTGCAGCAGCAACCACAGCCTCCCAGACACTGTTCAGAGAGGTGTACTGTTTTCCCTCCTTGTAAATCTCACATTTGATGATGGACCACAGGTTCTCAATGGGGTTCAGATCAGGTGAACAAGGAGGCCATGTCATTAGATTTTCTTCTTTTATACCCTTTCTTGCCAGCCACGCTGTGGAGTACTTGGACGCGTGTGATGGAGCATTGTCCTGCATGAAAATCTTGTTTTTCTTGAAGGATGCAGACTTCTTCCTGTACCACTGCTTGAAGAAGGTGTCTTCCAGAAACTGGCAGTAGGACTGGGAGTTGAGCTTGACTCCATCCTCAACCCGAAAAGGCCCCACAAGCTCATCTTTGATGATACCAGCCCAAACCAGTACTCCACCTCCACCTTGCTGGCATCTGAGTCGGACTGGAGCTCTCTGCCCTTTACCAATCCAGCCACGGGCCCATCCATCTGGCCCATCAAGACTCACTCTCATTTCATCAGTCTATAAAACCTTAGAAAAATCAGTCTTGAGATATTTCTTGGCCCAGTCTTGACGTTTCAGCTTGTGTGTCTTGTTCAGTGGTGGTCGTCTTTCAGCCTTTCTTACCTTGGCCATGTCTCTGAGTATTGCACACCTTGTGCTTTTGGGCACTCCAGTGATGTTGCAGCTCTGAAATATGGCCAAACTGGTGGCAAGTGGCATCTTGGCAGCTGCACGCTTGACTTTTCTCAGTTCATGGGCAGTTATTTTGCGCCTTGGTTTTTCCACACGCTTCTTGTGACCCTGTTGACTATTTTGAATGAAACGCTTGATTGTTCGATGATCACGCTTCAGAAGCTTTGCAATTTTAAGAGTGCTGCATCCCTCTGCAAGATATCTCACTATTTTTGACTTTTCTGAGCCTGTCAAGTCCTTCTTTTGACCCATTTTGCCAAAGGAAAGGAAGTTGACTAATAATTATGCATGATATAGGGTGTTGATGTCATTAGACCACACCCCTTCTCATTACAGAGATGCACATCACCTAATATGCTTAATTGGTAGTAGGCTTTCGAGCCTATACAGCTTGGAGTAAGACAACATGCATAAAGAGGATGATGTGGTCAAAATAATCATTTGCCTAATAATTCTGCACTCCCTGTAAAGAAGAATATGCACAAATACTGATCTCAAAATCTAGTATAAAACCTTTTAAAAACTTACTTAGAAGCTCCCAGTTTTGCACTGTTAATGAGGATAGACTGGGACACTCAGTGAAAGGGGCTGGGAAAACAGAAGACACTCCCCCCTCCCCCTTTCCCTACATATGAAAAGACGGATTATACAAACAGGAGCCATAGGAGTCTGTAGACATCAGTATACATCTAAAACTTAGAGGCTTGGTTAGGAGTCTGAAAATCAGCACAATGTTATTAAAAATAAGCAAAACTACTTACATGTTACAAAAACACTCACTGGTGGTCTTGTCTGTGTAATAGGTGTCAATTTCTATCAATTTAGCTGTACTTTTTCTTTTGAAGGTATAAGTGCAATACAGTATATTGTGATTACTTTATCTTTTTATTACTTATAATGTACTTAATATCTGTCCAAAGGACCTACTAACCCTCAATTTTATTATCACCTTGTTAGACTGTTTCACTATTGGGTATCCAACCTTATGGTAATTATGTTTGTAAGAATATATATATATATATATAGCATGTTTGCAATTGCACTGTTAATCTTTTACATTTATATACCATGTATTTACATGTCACTAAGATTACTTTCTCTATTCATTAGCATTATTTTGTAAAATTGTTTTAAAATAAAAAAAAAAGAAAAGAAAAAAAAGGTTTATGTTGTAGCCGTATGAGCAAATGATAAATGTACAGTATTGTAGAGGAACTACCTGTAGGATTTATCCATTAATTAAATTGTCTTGTGTGTTTTGCTTTGACATTAATCTAATGTACATTAATTATTTTCCTCTCACTCATAGTTAATGAATTGAAGTTTGATGAGGCTTTAATAACTGTGTCCAATCATCTCCCTGAACCTATAACCCTGCAATATGTATCAGATTATTGCTATCAGGTAAGCACCAGGTTGTTATTGTGCTGAGTACAACTATAAAATTCTAATTTTCAGACCTAACAACTTTCAAATTATTTTTTTACAGTGTGAATTAATTTGCATATCTGAGTGCCTTAAAGTGTGTGTAGTCCTTGTAAACATAAGAAGTAAAAAATAAATAAATATAATATAGGTATATAAGAACATTTTAAGCATAATCTGTTTAGCAAGTTTACTACTGAGAGTGTCTTTTTAAAAACGGGCTTCTTTGTTAAAGGGACATTAAAACTAAACAAATGCTGGATACACTGATGCATACAAAGAAAAGATAAGTCTAAGAATAACATGTAGATCTATTTTTTAAAGTTTCATTAGCTGTTTAAATATTGACAAAATAAGTGTAAAGTTTTTGTGTCTATAAAACAATGAGTACTGCCATGTTGTAACTTAGGTTACCTTCTCTGCTGTGGCCAATTAGGGACAGTAGGTCACTAGAGTGTGCAGCCAATGACTGTGTGGAATACAACAGTGTTCTGCACTTTCATTTATAACAGGAAATGAAAAGCTCACAATTTCAGAATGGAATTACAGGAAAAGGGGACAAAATAAATAATGACAGTATATTGCAGAGTTTTTTTATATACTGTATATATTATTTATCATTTTATATTACCATCTCAAATGGTTTAATGTGCCTTTAAGGTTTACAGGTGCCCAGTATTTTAGAAGTAAGAAAAGGTTAATGTACAATCATGGTATACATGCCTGAAGAGCAGATTCTTTAAAGGGACATGAAACCCCACATTTTTCTTTCTCTCAGATAGAGAATACAATTTTAAAAAGTTTCAAATTTACTTCTATTATCAAGTTTGCTTTGTTCTCATGTTATTCTTTGCTGAAGAGATATCTAGATAGGTAGCGTATAACATTGTTGCCAAACTGCTGCCATATAGTGCTGCAAACATGTTCTATCTGAACCATGAAAGAAAAAATGTGGGTTTTTATTGTTTCAAGGAGCGCTTGAAACTATTAAAACTAGGAAGAGTCTTGTGGAGTGAGGCAGAAAGTTCCACAAGATAGGGGGCATTCTGGAAAAATCCAGTAGATGGGAATGCAAGGCGGTAACAAGAGAGGAGGAAGTTGTGGGTAGATCGAAGGGGCAGGAGGGAGAGTACCTGATTGAAGGGGACGAGAGGGAGAGTATCTGATCGAAGGGGACGGGAGGGAGAGTATCTGATTGAAGGGGCCGGGAGGGAGAGTATCTGATTGAAGGGAACGGGAGGGAGAATATCTGATCAAAGGAGACGGGAGGGAGAGTATCTGATCAAAGGGGATGGGAGAGAGAGTATCTGAGCGAAGGGGACGGGAGGGAGAGTACCTGACCGAAGGGGACGGGAGGGAGAGTATCTGATCGAAGGGGATGGGAGAGAGAGTATCTGAGCGAAGGGGACGTGAGGGAGAGTACCTGACCGAAGGGGACGGGAGGGAGAGTATCTGATCGAAGGGGACGGGAAGGAGAATATCTGATCAAAGGGGATGGGAGGGAGAGTATCTAATCAAAGTGGTACGGGAGGGAGAGTATCTGATCAAAGGGGATGGGAGGGAGAGTATCTGAATCTGATCATAAGGGACGGGAGAGAGAGTATCTGAGCAAAAGGGGACGGGAGGGAGAGTACCTGATTGAAGGGGAGGGAGAGTATCTGATCGAAGGGGACAGGAAGGAGAATATCTGATCAAAGGGGATGGGAGGGAGAGTATCTGATCGAAGGGGACGGGAGGGAGAGTATCTGATCAAAGGAGATGGGAGGGAGAGTTTCTGATCGAAGGGGATGGAAGACAGAGTATCTGAGCGAAGCGGACGGGAAGGACAGTACCTGATCGAAGGGGACAGGAGGGAGAGTATATGATCAAAGGGGATGGGAGGGAGAGAATCTGGAGATGATGTCTGAGATATAGCGGGGATCGGTGTTATTGAGGGCCTTAAATGTCAAAGCCAGGATTCTGTTTTATTGTTGAGGCAAGAGGAAGCCAGTGAAGGGGTTGGCAGCGAGGTGCAGCAGATGAGGAGCGATGTGAAAAGAAGATTAGTTCAGCAAAGGCATTTATTATGGATTGTAAGGGAGCTAGATGGTAGCTAGGGAGACCAGAGAGGATGGAGATGCAATAGTAAAGGTTTCTTGTATTGTTTTCCTTTTTCTCATATAAACATATAATATTTATATGCAGAGAAAAATATAATTTTATTGGCAAAATGCGCATTTTTTATGATTCAGATAGAATATGTGATTTTAAACAGAATTCCTATTAATTTCTACTATCAAATTTGCTTCATTCTCTTGGTATCCTTTGTTGAAGGAGCAGCAATTCACTGCTGGGATCTAGTTGAACACATCTGGTGAACCAATGAAAAGAGGCATATATACGTGCAGCAACTAATCAGCAGCTATCTCTCAGTAATATGTTGCTGCTTCTGAGCCTACCTAGGTATGCTTTTCAACAAAGAATAGCAAGCTAATGAATGAAAATTAGATAATAGAAGTAAATTGCAAAGTGATTTAAGATCACATGTTCTGTCTGAATCATAAAAGAAAAAAATGGAAAATTGTGGTTTCATGTCCCTTTAAGTATGTTTACTTTGTCTCCTTTCTTGTGGCCAATTACAGAAATATACAATGGGGCTCCTGCACTGATCAAAAAGTTACTGTATAGAATGCTGCAGGGTCAGTTTTCTGAATTCTGCATGATGCACTCTAATTCCTCCAGGAGAGTGAAAAAATGTCAGTTCAGAATACAGTGATAAAAAACAGGGAAACCAGGCAAAAGAAATAATGGAACTATATTGCATTTTTTATACTATGTATTGTTAAAGGGATACTAAACCCACATTTTTTCTTTCATGATTCAGACAGAGCATGCAATTTTAAGCAATTGTCTAATTTACTGCCATTATCAAATTTTCTTTGTTCTCTTGCTATCTTTATTTGAAAAGAAAGAATCTAAGCTTAAGAGCTGGCCTATTTTTGGTTCAGCACATGGGGAGCACTTGCTGATTGGTGGCTAATTGTAGCCACCAATCGGAAATCGCTATCCAGGGTGCTGAACCACACATGGGTCGGCTTCTAAGTTTAGATTTCTGCTTTTTCAAATAAAGATAGCAAGAGAACAGAGAAAAATTGATAATAGGAGTAAATTAGAAAATTGCTTAAAATTTGAAAGAAAAAAATTGGGTTTAGTATCCATTTAAACATGCTATGGAGAATTGAGATTTGAGTATAATGTTCTGTTATCCATATTGTGACCTGGAAAATACACCCCAGATAGTGTGACACATCTGATAGCTCTGAACTTGTGTTAACACATTAAGAAACACATTGTTGAAAGTTGTGGGAAAAAACAGATAAACTAATAGGTATTCACATTCTACCCCCAAAAAATGACAGAAATATGTTGTTTGACTAAAATGTTAACGGAATCTATCTATATTATAATTTAAAAATACAGAATAATTAATATTATTATATAAAGGTTTAAACTGATATCGGATTTAAACATCTGTAATGTAAGGTTGTAATTTTTATAGAAATATATATTGTTTTCGTTTTAATAGTGTCTCCCAGAGTCGTTCTTGATGGTACCCATGGGTACCAGCAACCAAGGTGGGAATGCAAGTGCAGTTATCAGCACCAGATTCATTATAAAGTTTCAAGTATTGAGGGGGGCAGAGAGCTTGGACTTTGTGTGTGGGTAAGATATTCCCTATTGTGATAAGCATGTAGGACCTCTGTTGAGTTGAACTATTCATTTAAATGGATATAGCATCAAAAAATAACCTTGTTTTTTTTTCTTTAAGTGGTTTATTTGTTTGTCAGATTGTTTTGTGTTACTTTTCTGTTACCTACATAGGACTAGATTACAAGTTGAGCGCTAAATAAACAGCCATTACAAGTGGTTCCTTATTGCTACCATGAGTGTGGTTAATTTAAACAAATGTGCCCCAAATGTCCCCAAAATAAAGTGTGTAATGCATTTTATAAAATAAAATATGTATATATATTTTTAAAAACATTTTTAAACTGCATTAAGCAGTTTTTTTGGGATGTGAGGTGTTTTAAGCCTATACATTTATATTTAAAATCTGCTGCCATTCGCTGCGTGACTTAACCTCTGTGCTGCCAAGGTTCAAATGCCGTGTATCACAGCATGAGAACAAGGCTCCCATTGGAGCCTATGGAACTGTGTTCTCGTGAGCACATTGCAAAAGCGAGGTCGCATTGTGTTGAACCTAACTTGTAATACCAGAACACATTTGCGTGTGCTGGTATTACTAAGTCGAGCACAAATATTTCCCTCACAAATGCAATATTTTGCACTCCACTTGTAATCTGGCATTAAATGGCTAAACATGTAAACAAACTCTGGTTCAATTGCTAACCACAGAAAATATTTGCTGATCACCCAATCAACATTTATGCTTTTCTGTAGGTGGAACAGGAGCATGTTACGCTGTTAGTTTGTTTACATATTTGACTCTTTACACTTAAGGCTGTAGGAGGTAATCAAAAAGTTATTTATTAAAATTCAGAAGTTTATTTTCTGATAATGTCCTTTTAATACAGTGTACAGGAATGTACAATAAATAAACACATTTAAGTGTCAATTTAATGATGACACACTTTGCTATTGTGTTTACTTGCAAACTACAACTGGTTTGTTGTATTATGATTCAAGGTGAAAGTTTGTAAAAAGGTTTTACAAACTGCAATCAGGAGTGAACTGAACCTGCCCAGAACAACAGACTGCCCCTGAACAGCAAGACACACACCACACCCACATACCACACCACATACCCCACCCACATACCTCCCCCACATATCACTCACCACACACACATCCCACATACCACATACCCCACCCACATACCCCATATCCGCCCGCATACCACACCCACATACCACACACCACACCCACATGCCACATACCGCACCCACATACCACACCACACCCCGATACCAACCCCACATACCACACCCATATGCCACATACCATACCCACATACCACCAGAGATAGGCACGGACCAAGGCTGTGGCAGACATTTTCCAAAGTACAGATGTTAGTGAAGGACACCAAGGTACATTTCAAATTAAAAACATCAAAAAACACTCTCTTTACAGAGAGGGTAGAGGATACATGGTGGAATAGCCATGCAGCAGAAGTGGTAGAGACAGTGAAGTAGTTTAAACATGCATTGGATAGGCATAAGGTTATGCTAGATATAAGATAAGGCCAGGAACTAATGAAAGTATTCATAAATTTGGGCAGACTAGATAGGCCGAATGGTTTCTAACTGCCGACATATTCTATGTTTCTATAAGTCTGGATAGAAACACTTTGCTGTCAAATGGGCTGCACGTTGGACGCCCCTGGTCTAGTTCCACAAGTACAAATTAGTCATCTAATCAAACAAGTTTAAAATAACATTTATATAAAGATTGCTTGTGGTATTACCTTTTATTTTATTTTTGGTTATATTGAGAGTCTGCAACTCCTGACCAAACCCACCTACCTTGATGTTAATTGCATGATCATCATGGTTGGTTACTTACTTGGTTACGTAAGGTTTGTCAGAGTAGGCAGCGGTCTTCTACACACAGACACCAACACCATGCTTCCGCACAGATCAAGGAATTGGAACGGGTCACGACTCACGGTTAGTTGACTGCAGGCAACTTGCTTCTTCCCTCACTTTCCCGCTATTAAGCGTGGTGCCGCTTGCGTCGAGGAGGAGTGAGGACCAGAATTCATCTGTCCTACTCCTCCCTCCACTCCGCAAAATGGGTGGCGGATACTGCAAGGGCCAGTCAAGGACACCAGTGTCCATGTACGGACACCTTGCCTATCCCTGCATACCACACACCACATACCACACACCACTTTGTCTCTGTCCGTGAGCTGCTCAGTAACACACCCAGACCGCACTACCCCACTCTGACAGCCAAATGAACTATGTCCCTTTCCTATAAAAATAGCAGGAAGTACATGATAATGCAACTTCATTTTAAATTTATATTCTGCAGTTTGCACCAGAGGCTTCTTTAAGGGGGATTGTCACGAATACCTCAGGATTTAGCTGCTAAGGGGTTAATTCTGTTTAGTTTGTGAACTAAAAACAGTTGTTTGTTTTTCAAGAAGAATTGTGTCCTGTGCTTGTTTGTTTTTCTTTGAAGTGCCAGGAGCCTCATAAATGCTTTGTAGTATACACCGAATAGCGCTTTATGGCTCAAGCTATCAGCTTCAGAGATACAACACAGTGCTTCTTCCCCATATCCTGAGGAGGTCAATAAAAGGACATTGGTATAATGTATATACGTATTTAAAACTGTTATGACATTAAATGAAGGGAAATATGACAACTTATGTCATATTTGATATCAAACCGATTCTCCCAATGAAACTAAGAGATTCCCGGTATGTATATATGAAGATAGATTTACCTAGCAGAAATTATAATGGGTTCTATAATTTCAGGCAAATATTTATTGAAGGTCATAAAGACAGGGGGGTTTCTTAGCCCGCCCAGGAGGGTGTGGTCAGGCCACTTGATCTCTGGAAAATAGGTATAAGACTTTTGTTTTTACCTATAAGATTGTCATTCTTACAAGGGGAGCTGTTCTGCAGAGTAAGGACCCATTGCTTCATGCCAGTCCCCAGGCACAGATATTGAGACTAGTAAAGTATTAAATCTGTTTTTCTCCTTTTTTTATTTTAAAAACTGTTTGCTGTGTGTAATGGTATTTGTAACAACTTTTTATTAATAATGCATTGTGCATAATATTTTTGACATAATAAATAATTCCTTTATTAAGTGTTGGCCTTTGTCTAATAATTGAACCATGTTACTGAAAGAGACTGGAGTATTAGAACTGTATATTTTAGGTTATTTTCTGCTAAATTGTATTCTGAAAGATAATGTGTAAGTCTGGGTTTTTTCTTAGGATTTTCCCTTTAATAAATTATAAGTGGTGGCAGCTGAGATATTGTAGTTAGTTTAGTGTGGGTGGCATTAAAGGGGAGTTTTGGGCATTTCTTTTACGTCTAGTACAGACTGGAGAGTGTTGTTAACCCTTGCACCCACTGAACGAAATCACAAGCTTGTCTGGTGTGGCTAGATTGTGACATATTAGTGAGAGTAGAAGGTGTCTGATAACCCTTTCTGTGCCAAATAAGTGACTGGCGCAGGGTTGGATAACTCTGGTCGTCACAGGGATCATCCTTCTCACTGAGTGTTGAGATATATATATGTGTGTGTGTGTTTGTGTGTGTATTTTAGTGGTCTCTATAGTTTTGAATGTGCAAGATCCCCTATATATAGTAACTGAAAATTACTTTGTTCGGCACCTCAGATTTGGACTCAAGTGGAAAGCAGGTGTTTTGTATGACTAAGTCTTGATTTGGTTCCATGATGTTACAACATTTAGCTCAAAATTTAACCCATTCACTACTGGGACAGAGATAGCGTGCATGCACAGTGGCACTCTGATAGGCCCACACCTCCATACTTATGACATTCTGGGTGGTGATCAGTTCACAGCAAAAAGGCAGCAAAAATATATATTCAATTATGACCCTCCAGCAGAACCACCAAGGACTGGTACTGGGCCACGGCCTGGCTGTTGAGAAAACCTGGTCTACATTCATTAAACCTATATTCAGCACTATTGTATAGTCCTTTGGTAGTGGGCGGGACAGAATTTCACATATGTATATGTGTTTAATAGACAGATACATGATATCCTGTACAGCTAACAAGATCTGCAGGAAACACGTTAAAAAGGAATTTACAACTACAACATCTAGGAATGGCGTTTCGCAATTTGCACTTAAAATTTATGTTTTTATTTCATTCTCACATTTTATGATTAAGTTACAGTAATTTCATCTTCTTAAACAGGATTTCTATGAGCAATCATGGATGTACTCTCACTACCTCATGCAAAATCTCTCCAAAACTGAGCTCCTTATTTTCCCCCGCTCTTCCAAAATCTAACCCCCAATCTCTCTATAACTGTCGACAACTCCATCATTACCCCTACCCCGCATGCCCGATGTCTTGGGGTCATACTTGACTCAGATCTTTCTTTTACTCCTTACATTCAGTCCTTGGCTAAATCCTGCCTCTTCCACCTTAAAACATCTCTTAAATTAGACATTTCCTTGCACAACTAAGATTTTAATCCACTCTCTCATCCTTTCCCGCCTTGATTACCGCAACGCTGTCCTCTCTGGTCTCCCCAGCTACCGTCTAGCTCGTTTACAATCCATAATGAATGCCTCTGCCAGGCTCATCTTCCTTACACGTCGCTCTTCATCTACTGCACCTCTCTGCCAATCCCTTCACTTGCTTCCTCTTGCCTCCAAGATTAAACACAAAATTCTCACTCTGACATACAAAGCTCTCAATTGCACTGCTCCCCCTATATCTCAGACCTTTTCTCCAGATACTCTCCCTCCTGTCTGCTTCGCTCTACTCACAATCTCCTACTCTTCTCCTCTCTTGTTACCTCCTCACACACCCACTTACAGGACTTCTCCAGACTGGCTCCCATCTTGTGGAACTTTCTGCCTCGCTCCACAAGACTCTCCCCTAGTTTTGAAAACTTCAAGCACTCCCTAAAGACTCTACTGTTCACGGATGCATACAACCTACACTATCCTTTCTTTATACCATTTCCTCTCCTCCATTGCTATCCCCTTGAACCCCCTTAGCATGTAAGCCTAAGAACCATGCTAGATCACCTTCTTTAGAGCTGACTACATCAGTGTGACTCTTGGTAGGGCCCTCTATCCGTCTGATCCCTAAAAATGTTTCCTTGTATTCCGCCTATGTTAATAGCGCTGCGGAATCTGTTGGCGCTCTACAAATAACCGATAATAAATAATAATTTGTGATCAGGATAGTTTGCAATTATGTCTTGTTTATTGGTAACTGAAATCTTTTGCACAGGTTTTTACATTAAACAGAAGTGCCAAATATGATGTTTTGAAAAAAACGAAATTTCAAGTACCTAGAACCTCATGTTGCCATCTTCTCACAATAATAGAAAAGCATGTGCAAATTTGTGGCAAGTGATTGAATTGTGTATTTATATATAATTGTTATATGTCATTTTTCTTTGTTTTATTAGTATCAGCATCCAATTTCAATAGCGCATGTTCGCATTTAGTCGCTGCAGCTAAATCTGACAGGACAACTTCCTTGTCAGAATCTGCTACCACTCAGTGCATGTGCTGCTGATTTAAATAATCGCTTTCCACACATTCCTTTATAACATATATGATGTGCGATTATGTAATACAGAGCATGCGCAGTCAGAGGTAGCAGACTCTGACAAGGTAGCAAATGCTGATAGAACACTGACTTCCTCCAATCGTTGTGTGCTCCCCTTTTGCATCCAGCTTGTGGGGCATGCAACGATTGAAATAAGCCGGATTCGTCATCCAAATGCTAAAGAAAGTAGAAGATGTGGGCGGAGGATCAGTCTTATGTTTACCATAACGCAAAGGTAAGTATTTTAATAATTTGTCGTTCTGTCTTGTTTATTGGTAACTGAAATCTTTTGCACAGGTTTTTACATTAAACAGAAGTGCCAAATATGATGTTTTAAGAAAAACTCAATTTCAAGTATTTAGAACACCATGTTGCCATTTTCTCGCATTAATAAAAAAGCATGTGCAAAACTGCATAGTATATACATATATCCATCTTGTGATTGGCTATCGGCTGGCACATGGTACAGGAGGAAGGGATAATTGGATTAACTTCAAAATTTGCCAGAAAATATTCTACTGCTCATTTCAAATTCAATGTAAGTGCTATAGCTTCATCTTTTTATTGTTTATGTGTCTGTTATTCAATTTGACTGTATTTAGTGGTCCTTTAAAGAATAAACTATTAATGAAAAAAAAACTTATAACATATTAAAAGTTTGAAATAATTAATTGATTAAACAGCTAGAGCTCAATGATCTAATTTGATAGAATTTGCTACATGTCAGAATTTGCTACCTTTTCAGAATTTGCTACCTGTCAAAATTTGCTACCTTGTCAGAATTTGCAACCTGTCAGAATTTGCTACCTGTCAGAATTTGCTACCTGTGAGAACTTGCTACCTGTCAGAATTTGCTACTTGTAAGAGTTTCTTATCTTGTCAGAATTTGCTACCTGTCAGAATTTGCTACCTGTGAGAACTTGCTACCTGTCAGAATTTGCTACTTGTAAGAGTTTCTTATCTTGTCAGAATTTGCTACCTGTCAGAATTTGCAGCCTGTCAGTTTCTTACCTTGTCAGAATTTGCTACCTGTCAGAATTTGCAACCATCAGAATTTGCTACATGTCAGAGTTTCTTACCTTGTCAGAATTTGCTACCTGTCAGAATTTGCTACCTGTCTGTACACATGCTCTTTATTACGTAATCACACTCCATATATGTTGAAAAGGAATGTGTGGAAAGCGATTATTTATCCCCTTCACTGCCAGGAATAATAGATGTGTGGTGCGCAGTTGCAATCGGTGGCCTTCTAATTACCAAAAAGCAATGGCAAAGTCATATATATATGATATTTATGGACAAAGGGGATCCCAGAGAAACTTTTACAACCATTTGCACCATGATTGCACAAGCAGTATGTAAATAATTATAGTGAAAAACCCAAAGTTTATAAAAAAAAGTAATAATTTTTTTTTAATTTGATTGCATGAAATGGTGGCATGAAATATACTAAAATGGGCCTAGATCAATAGGCTGTTTACTTAAAAAATATATATAGTTTTTACATATGTTTAGAAGGGTAGGAAACCCAGAACTTCTAGACAAATCTTACGAAGGTCAATTGAAACAGGGGGACTAGCCTTACCAAATATCATTCTCTACTATAACGCAGCCAGACTCTCCCACCTGATGTGCTGGAATATCCAAGATAACACCCCCCTGTTGGTATGAGGTCAAGAGTGCATTCTTCCCATCAGGCTTGAAACTATCTGTCCTTCCCATGATCCCCTCACATCATAGGAGGGAACTTAGGTTAGCCCACAACATAATTCAGGATAATCGCAAGTTTTGGGACCTTGTGAGGCATGGTTTTGAGGTATTATTATTATCAGGTATTTGTAGAGCGCCAACAGATTCTGCAGCGCTATGAACATGGGTGGTATATAAAAATGATTACAGGGATCAAATGGGTGAATGGTCCTGCCGAGAGTTGCACTGTTGTAGTCGGCTCTTATGAAGGTGAACTACAAACAGCTGGGCTCATAGGCTTACATGCTATGGGGTTTTAGGGGATAGCAGTGGAGATAGGAAGGTTAGTGTACGTTGTAAGCGTCCCTGAATAGTAGAGTCTTCAGGGAGCAGTTGAAGATTTAAAAACTAGGGGAGATTCTTGGGAGCAAGGCAGAGAGTTCCATAAGATGGGAGCCAGTCTTGAGAAATCTTGTAGATGGAAATGTGAGGAGGTAACAAGAGAGGAGGAGAGTAGGAGATCATTAATGGAGCGAAGGGGATGGGAGGGAGAGTTTCTGGAGACAAGGTCTGAGATGTAAGGGGGAGCAATGCAATTGAGGGCTTTGTGTGTCAGAGTGAGAATTTTGTGTTTAAACCTGGAGGCAAGAGGAAGCCAGTGATGGGATTGGCAGAGAGGTGCAGCAGATGAAGAGCAACATGCAAGGAAGATGAGCCTGGCAGAAGCATTCATTATGGATTTTAAAGGAGCTAGGCGGCAGCTTGAGCGACCAGAGAGGATAAAGTTGCAGTAGTCAAGGCAGGAAAGGATGAGAGAGTGGATTAAAATATTTGTTGTGTCTTGTGTAAGGAAATGTCTAATTTTAGCAATGTTTTTAAGGTGGAAGCAGCAGGCTTTAGCTAAAGACTGAATGTGATGAGTAAAAGAAAGATCTTTGACCCCAAGACATCGGGCATGTGAGGTTGGGGTAATGATGGAGTTGTCAACAGTTATAGAGACATGGGGGGTGGAGATTTTTGAAGAAGGGGGGGAAATAAGGAGCTTAGTTTTGGAGAGATTTAGCTTGAGGTAGGGAGAGGACATCCAAGATGAGATATGAGAGAGACAGTTAGTGACACGGGTTAGCAAGGAAGGAGATTATTTTGGTTCAGAGAGGTAGATTTGGGTATCATCGGCATACAAATGATAATGAAACCCATGGGACTTTATTAAGGAACCTAGTGAGGACGTGTAGATTGAGAAGAGAAGGGTACCGAGGACAGAGCCTTGGGGTACCCCAACAGAAAGAGGTAACGGGGCAGAGGATACCCCAGAGAAGGCTACACTAAAGGTAAGGTTAGACAGATAGGAAGAGAACCAAGAGAGAGCTGTGTCACAGATGCCGAAGAATTGGAGGGTATAGAGCAAAAGAGGGTGGTCGACAGTATCAAAGGCTGCAGACAGATCAAGGAGGATAAGTAGAGAGAAGGTGTCTCCCCATAGATTAGGGTCTTGGTGAGGAGTTCTAGGAGCTCCTGTGTTTTTAGCCAGCCTTATGCTTTCCTCAAATTACTGTAGTCATTGCTACCTAATTATTTAGATACTTTAATTTAACAGTGTATGTTGCAAGGAATACTTTTCGGTTAGCGGTTTTGTCTAGCTCTGAGCATAATTAAAATACAAGATAAACCTTATTAAAACGCTAATAGATAGCATATTACAGTGAAAGGTTTGATTGTTATATTTGAGCTGTACCTAAACGGTCTTACTTTGATCTAAGCTAGATTATATATGCAAACCTTGCTAATAACGCCACTAGATGTCTTATGATATTGTAAGGTTTTATTATACTTGAATTCTATAAAAATGTTCTGAGAGACATAAGATACCAATTGTAACTTGCCAATATACTACTTAGTTGCAAGAGACTAAAAGGGGTTGTCATATCACAGCTTTATTAAAGCACAAATATATAATCTTTTTCAAGCTGTTAAACGTCAAGTAAGCAAATGTCAACATGAACAGTATTGTATGATGTATATACCATAACCCTGTTTATAGCTGAACTCATATATAAACAACATTATTATGGTGCATAAAGAACTTAATAAAAACTCAAAAATTACAAATTGAGAGTATCAATTCACAACTCTGTACATATAATGGTTAAAGGGACAGTCAACACTTGCGGTAACTAATGTTAGTATATTTGTTAGGTCTCTTCAGTGATTTAGACATAAATATATACTATTAAAGGGACAGTCAACACTTGCGGTAACATTATTTGATATTGAAAAAAAAAAAAAACGAAGATCCGCCTGCACTATACCCCTTCTGCCTTGCCGCCTTGCTTCTTGTGCTAATCACCGTCGATAACTTCTCTAATACCAGGTAAATATGGCAGCCGAACTCCGCCCACCATTACATAGCTACCTTCTTCTTCAAATGATCAGCAAATCAGAATCCAATCCTCTGTCAGAAATTGCACGCGCTTCGAGGCCTTTCATCTAAGTTGTCTCTTAAGATCATGGGGCTACCCTAAATCCAATTTAAGGGAACTAACGAATTGGGAACAGAAATGGACCTGAGGCCACGTAGTAAAAGGAGCTTTATCATATCACTATAGACTGTTCCTCATGCCCCATAGCCATCATAAAATTGCACAACATGTCTCCTGGGAAAGAGACTTTGATTTCACGGCGGACACTGATTCTTGGTATATGGAGATCCTGTTCACAAAATGGCTATTACACTGCGCCACTCTCTGGGAACTTCACTATAAAATATTAGTCAGATGGCACTTAGTTCCAGCCACTCTGCACAAGATTTTTAACAGCCATTCTCCCCTATACTAGCATGACTGCGGGCAAACAGATACTACTGCCCATGTTTGGTGGCATTGCCCCAAAATTCAGCCCATCTAGTCCAAATTATTTGTCATCCTTAACCAAATTCACATAGCAATCCCCGTCAGACCAGAAGATTGCCACCTTTATTTAGGCCTTCCAAATCTAACCCCTGCCTGTAAAATGCTCTTAATCTAACTCCTGATGGCCACTAAATTGGCAATTGCCAGAACCTGGAAGAGTAGAGACCCTCCAGCCTTTTGTCAGTTCATCTCCACAGTACAATATATTAAACATATGGAGTCCTAACCTTATAGGGCTCACAACAAAGTTGACTTCTACATAGAGACCTTGGATGCCCTGGACCGATGTATTCCCAGACTGAAGCTCCTAGGTATGACCCATCAGACCTTATCTCCTTGCTTTCCCCCTCCCCCTGGTGTTTTTTCCCCCTACCCTTCTGATATACACCATCTACCCAGTGAGCTGCTACGTGAGAGCCCCCACCACCACCCCACCCCCCAGACAGACAGTACAAAATCCAAAGGAAATAAAATAAAGTATTGTTGTAATTTTAATAAAAAATGTAAAAAAAACTGCTGGCTGCCACAGTATCATCATGCAGGGAGTGGGGCCCCCTTCAGATGCGGGGCCCTCGGACAAGGGCCGATTTGCCCGACTTGTCAGTCCGCCCCTGAACAGGGTAATCTATCACCCGTCACCACCGGTGTTCTGTATGTGAGAGCCCCCACCACCACCCCACCCCCCAGACAGACAGTACAAAATCCAAAGGAAATAAAATAAATTATTGTTGTAATTTTAATAAAAAATGTAAAAAAAACTGCTGGCTGCCACAGTATCATCATGCAGGGAGTGGGGCCCCCTTCAGATGTGGGGCCCTCGGACAAGGGCCGATTTGCCCGACTTGTCAGTCCGCCCCTGGATGCTAGTCCACAACTTTCCACCTCCTGCCTTATTTGATATCACGTATATTTGTCACCTAGCTAACTCCTATGATAACCACACATCTTGTATAGAAATTGAGGTCTAACATATCATTTACAGGAACCCGGCCCCTAGGTTAACATCTCTGCAATCAACATTTAGCCTGTACTACTTTTCATAAAAACTGACTCTGATTAATAGTACAATTTAAAACGTGGTGGCTTGTCTAATAGACAAGCCACCACATTTTTAATTGTACTATTCTTTGGTTAGCATTGTTCTCCGCCTAGGGCACCAATGATTTGTAGTAACCATGTGATTGTGTTACCTGTTCATGTATCTAATTATCTCAATAAAAATATATTTTGCAAAAAATATATTTGGTTTTAACAGGTAAATAAAAAAAACAAGGCTCTATTTCTGTTTAAATGGAGTGATAGAAAAAATGCTAATAATTCTCCGGTATTTTGGGCAAGTTTTTGTCTGAAAATCCCAGTAGTGAATGGGATTTACTGTCAATTTACAGTTGATAGCACAAGCTACATTTATTGGTTAAGATACAGAGATCGGGGTGAGTATAAACCAGGGGAAATATAAACCGGGAAAATATATAAATACACGGGTAACTATTAACTGGGGGTGAATATGTAAATACCTGGGTAACTATTGTGTGGGTGAATATATAAATACTGTGGTGAATATGTAAATACCCGGGTGAATATAAAACTGGGAAAACATATAAATACCTGGATAAATATATAAATACCCCTGGGTAAATACACAAATACACAGTTAAATATATAAATGTCCGAGTAGATATATAAATACCTGGGCGAATACTAAAATACCTGGGTACATATAAAAATGTTTGCGTAAATATATAAATACCCAAGTATTGGGAAGTGTCAGGTGGGAGGGTAATCTCTACACTAAAGTTAAAATTAACCTTTTAAGCTACCTAGTTAACCCCTTCACTGCCGGGGATAATAGAAGTGTGGTGCACAGCTGCAATTAGCAGACTTCTAATTACCAAAAACCAATGGCAAAGCCACATATGTCTGCTATTTTTGAACAAAGGGGATCCCAGAGAAACTTTTACAATTACAACCATTTGCGCCATAATTGCACAAGCAGTATGTAAATAATTATAGTGAGAAACCTAAAGTTTGTGAAAAAGTAATTTTTTTTTAATTTGATTGCATTTGACGGTGAAATGGTGGCATGAAATATACCAAAATGGGCCTAGATCAATGCATTGGGTTGTCTACTTAAAAAATATATATAGTTTTTACATATGTTTGGAAGGGTAAGAAATACAGAACCTCTAGACAAAGCTTACAAAGGTCAATTGAACCCGAGGGACTAGCCTTACCAAATATCATTCTCTACTGCAACGCAGCAAAACTCTCCCACCTGATGGGCTGGAATATCCAAGATAACACCACCTGTTGGTATGAGGTCGAGAGTGCACTCCTCCTGTCAGGCTTGAAACTATCTGACCTTCCCTGGATCCCCTTACATCATAGGAGGGAACTTGGGTTAGCATACCCCATAATTCAGGATACTCTTAAAGGGACATGAAACCCAAAAATGTTCTTTCATGATTCAGATAGAGAATACAATTTTAAACAACTTTCCAGTTTACTTCTATTATTTAATTTGCTTCCTTCTCTTTTTATCCTTTGCTGAAAGGTTTATCTAGGCACGCTAATAACGCAAATAACCTAGGTTCTAGCTGTTGATTAGTGGCTGCATATATATATATATATATATATATATATCGATTGTGATTGGCTCACCCATGAGTTCAGTTAGAAACCATTAGTGCAATGCTGCTCCTTCAACAAATGATACAAAGAGAATGAAGCAGATTAGATAATAGAAGTAAATTAGAAAGTTGTTTAAAAATGTATTCTCTATCTAAATCATTAAAGAATTGTTTTAGGTTTTATGTCCCTTTAAGTTTTGGGACCTTGTGAGGCACAGTCTTGAGATAGAATACCCGGGCAAATTTATAGATACCTGGACGTATATATAAAGACCCGGACAGATACCCGGGCAAATATATAAATACCCGTACATCTAGATGAATATATAAGTACCCGGACGAATATATGGACTACCCAGACAAATATATAGAATACCTGAGCGAATATACAAATACCCGTGTGAATATATAAATGACCGGGTGAATATATAAATGCCTGGGTGAATATATATATATATATATCCAGGCAAATATATAAATACCCGGGTTTGGGCAGGGGAAGGATGGGAAAATATTGCAAGACCGTGCCTCACAAGGTCCCAATTATTTCTGGTTTCATGTCCCTTTAAGAGTATCCTGTATTATGGGGTGGGCTAACCCAAGTTCCCAACTATTATGTGAGGGGATCGAGGGAAGGTATAGTGAATATATAAATACCCAGGCAATTATATAGGTACCCAGGCAAATATAGAAATACCATGGCAAATATATAAATACCCGGCAATTATATAGATACCTGGGGCGAATATACAGATACCCGGGCAAATACATAGATACCTGGGTGAATATTTAAATACCCAGATGAATATATAAATACCCAGACAAATGTATAAATACCCGAGCAAATATATAAATATCCAGATGAATATATAAGTACCCGTTCAAATATATAGATACCCGGGTGAATATATAAATGCCCATACAAATATATAAATATACAGATGAATGTGTAGATCCGGGAAAATGTATAGATACCCAAGTGAATATTTAAATGCCCAGGTGAATATATAGATACTGAGGCAAATATATAAATACCCGGGCAAATTTGGTTAAGGATGACGAATAATTTGGACCAAATTGGCTGAATTTTGAGGCAGTATTTAGTACCTGTTTGCCTGCAGACGCGCCAGTATAGGGGACAATGGCTATTAAAAATCTTGTGCAGAGTGGCTAATATTTTATAGTGAAGTTCCCAGAGAGTGGCGCAGTGTAATAGCCGTTTAGTGAACAGGATCTCTCTATACCAAGAATCAGTGTCCGCCGTGAAATCAAAGTCTCTTTTCCAGGAGACATGTTGTGCAATTTTATGATGGCTATGGGGCATGAGGAACAGTCTATAGTGATATGATAAAACTCCTTTTACTACGTGGCCTCAGGTCCATTTCTGTTCCCAATTCGTTAGTTCCCTTAAATTGGATTTAGGGTAGCCCCATGATCTTAAGAGACAGCTTAGACAAAAGGCCTTAAAGCGGAGATGAGTAGGTATCTGAAACTTTACACAGAATTGGGCATGGGTCAGCCAATTCTTGTATGCGTAGAAGTCTGTGATGCAGGAGACCTGAGCATTCAGCCAGGTTTCAGTATGAGAGTCAGGGAGGGCGCTGGCCAAGGTTTGGGCAGGGGAAGGATGGGGAGCTATCTCACGACCGTGCCTTACAAGGTCCCAAAACTTAAGAGTATCCTGTATTATGGGGTGGGCTAACCCAAGTTCCCTCCTATTATGTAGGAGTCCAGGGAAGGTAAGCGAATATATAAATACCCGGATGATTATATATAGGTACCCAGGCAAATATAAAGATACCAGGGTGAATATATAAATACTCAGCAATTATATAGGTTCCTGGGCGAATATATAAACACCCGGTATAGAATATAGTTGGGTGAATATAAACCGGGTAAAGATATAAATTCTCAGGTTAATTTAATACGAGTAAATATATATTCGGGTGAATATATACATAGCCAGGTAAATATAAAAGGGGTAAATATATAGATTCTCGGGTGAATTTAATATGAGTAAATATTAAATATATACATTCTCAGGTGAATATAAACTGGGTTAATGATATAAATTCCTATATTTACAAACAACACACTTTCTTAAATCTAGACATTTTCCTACTGTAAGTGAAGGAATTTCACTAAAGAAACTTTTTACCAAACGTTTAAGTAATTAGTGAGCAATACTTGATCTGCTTCTACCTCCCAATACTGAAAAACGTTCAGAAATTTGTAACATACTGGGCGTCTGGGCCCCTTTTTCTGAGACCTGTTTTTTCAGGAGAGCCTGAAACGATAGTTAAAGGAATAGTAAAGTCAAAATTTTACTTTCATGAATCAGATAGAGCAGCAAATTTATGCAACTTCCTAATTTACTACTATTAAAAGATAGTAGTAAATTACTATTTAAAATTTTTACATATTTCTGAATGTTAAAGATTTTATTCACCCGAGTATTTATATATTCATCCGGGTATTTATATATTTATTATTTATCCGGGTATTTATGTATTTATTTATATATTTATTTATTATTTATCTGAGTATTTATATATTTATCCGGGTATTTATATATTTATTCTGGGATTTATGTATCTTCCCAGTTTTATATTCACCAGGGTGTTTATAAACTCTGTATTTTGATTAATAAATGTTGCTTGTGCTATCAACTGGGAACGACCAACCAACCCCCAGACGGGACCCAGACAATTACCAGCCGCCACTTGGTCACTGAGCTCCCAACATTGCCGACACATACATTATATTATTAACCCCTAATCTGCCGCTCCGGACACCGCCGCCACCTACATTATACTTATGAACCCCTAATCTGCTGCCCCCAACATCGCCGACACCTATATTTTATTTATTAACCCCTAATCTGCGGCCCCCAATGTCGCTGCAACCTACCAACTTATTAACAATAATCTCCCGCCCCCAACGTCGCCGCCACTATATTAAAGTTATTAACCCCTAACCTAAGTCTAACCCTAACACCCCTAACTTAAATATAATTTAAATAGTAGCTGAAAATAACATATTTGGCCGAGTGATTGAATATATAAACACCCGGGTGAATATATAAACGATCCGAATATATAAACGTTCCGAATATATAAACGCCCATACGAGTATATAAACACCCGGATACCCAGACAGTTATATAAATACCCGGGTGATTACATAAATACCGGACGATTATATAAATATCCAGGTGATTATATAGATACCTGGGTGACTATATAAACCTCCGGACGAATACATTAATACCCAGGCAAATATATAAACACCCGGGTTAATATATGAATACCCGGGTGAATATATAAATAACTGGGTGATTATATAAACACCCCGGACGATTATATAAACACCCGGGCAAATATATAAATACCTTGGGTGAAATATATAAATACCCGGGTGGTTATATAATTACCCAGGCGTTTATATAGATACCCAGGCATTTATATAGAAACCCGGACATTTATATAAATATCCAGGTGAATATGTAAATACCCGGGTGGATATATAATTACCCTGGCATTTATATAGATACCCAGGTGAATATATAAATACCCGGGTGAATAAATAAATGCCCGGGCGAATTTGGTTAAGGATGACGAATAATTTGGACCAAATTGGCTGAATTTTGAAGCAGTATTTAGTACCTGTTTGCCTGCAGACGCGCCAGTATAGGGGACAATGGCTACTAAAAATCTTGTGCAGAGTGGCTAATATTTTATAGTGAAGTTTTCAGAGAGTGGCGCAGTGTAATAGCCTTTTAGTGAACAGGATCTCCCTATACCAAGAATTAGTGTTCGCCATAAAATCTAAGTTTCTTTCCCAGGAAACATGCTGTGCAATTTTATGATGGCTATGAGGGCATGCCAGGAACAGTCTATAGTGGTATGATAAAACTACTTTTACTACATGGTCTCGAGTCCATTTCTGTTCCCAATTTGTTAGTTCCCTTATGGTAACCGCATGACCTTAAGAGACAGCTTAAACAAAAGGCCTTGAAGCAGAGACGGGTAGGTATCTGAAACTTAATGTGGCATGGGCCAGCCAATTCTTGTATGCGCCTGTGAAGCAGGAGACCTGAGCATTCTTCAGTATGAGAGTCAGGGAGGGTGCTGGCCAAGGTTTGGGCAGGAGAAGGATGGGGAGCTATCTAAAAACCATGCCTCACAAGATCCCAAAACTTAAGAGTATCCTGTATTATGGGGTGATCTAACCCAAGTTCCCTCCTACGATGTGAGGGGATCCAGGGAAGGTATAGTGTATATATAAATACCCGGGCGATTATATAGGTACCCAGGCAAATATCAAGATACCAGGGCGAATATAAAAATACCCAGCAATTATATAGATACCCGGGACGAATATATAGATACCCGGATGTATATATAAGTACCCAGGTGAATATATCAATACCTTGGTGAATATATAGCTTCCCGGATGAATGTATAGATACCCAGACGACTATATAAATACGGCTCCAAATGGTAGTAGAGGTGCTCAGACAATTCTGGTTTCTTAAAATCCAAACATTTATTAAAGATGTAGATAAAATCACAACATCGGTCATATGGTCATTGTTAAAAGCAAAGGTAAATCCAGGTGTGTGAACAGAAACTCCACTCAGATGCATTTTGTGCACTTACACGCGTGATCACTGCGATATATAAATACCTGGGTGAATATATAGATACCTGGGTGAATATATAGATACCCGGGTGAATGTATAAGTACCTGGACGAAAATATAGATACTCGGGTGAATATATAGATACCTGGGTGAATTTGGTTAAGGATGATGAATAATTTAGACCACATTGGCTGAATTTTGAGGCAATGCCCCCAAACATGGGCGGTAGTACCTGTTTGCCCGCAGACGTGCTAGTATAGGGGAGAATGGCTATTAAAAATCTTGTGCAGAGTGGCTGGAACTGTCATCTGACTAATATTTTATAGTGAAGTTCCCAGAGAGTGGCACAGTGTAATAGCCGTTTAGTGAACAGGATCTCCCTATACCAAGAATCAGTGTCCGCCGTGAAATCAAAGTCTCTTTCCCAGGAGACATGTTGTGCAATTTTATGATGGCTATGGGGCATGAGGAACAGTCTATAGTGATATGATAAAGCTCCTTTTACTATGTGGCCTCAGGTCCATTTCTGTTCCCAATTCGTTAGTTCCCTTAAATTGGATTTAGGGTAGCCCCATGATCTTAAGAGACAGCTTAGACAAAAGGCCTTAAAGCAGAGATGGGTAGGTATCTGAAACTTAACACAGAATTGGGCATGGGTCAGCCAATTCTTGTATGCGTAGAAGTCTGTGATGCAGGAGACCTGAGCATTCAGCCAGGTTTCAGTATGAGAGTCAGGGAGGGCGCTGGCCAAGGTTTGGGCAGGGGAAGGATGGGGAGCTATCTCACGACTGTGCCTTACAAGGTCCCAAAACTTAAGAGTATCCTGTATTATGGGGTGGGCTAACCCAAGTTCCCTCCTATTATGTAGGAGTCCAGGGAAGGTAAGCGAATATATAAATACCCGGATGATTATATATAGGTACCCAGGCAAATATAAAGATATCAGGGTGAATATATAAATACCCGGCAATTATATAGGTTCCTGGGCGAATATATAAACACCCGGTATAGAATATAGTTGGGTGAATATAAACCGGGTAAAGATATAAATTCTCAGGTGAATTTAATACGAGTAAATATATATTCGGGTGAATATATACATAGCCAGGTAAATATAAAAGGGGTAAATATATAGATTCTCGGGTGAATTTAATACGAGTAAATATTAAATATATATATTCTCAGGTGAATATAAACTGGGTTAATGATATAAATTCCTATATTTACAAACAACACACCTTCTTAAATCTAAACATTTTCCTACGTAAGTGAAGGAATTTCACTAAAGAAACTTTTTACCAAACGTTTAAGTAATTAGTGAGCAATACTTGATCTGCTTCTACCTCCCAATACTGAAAAACGTTCAGAAATTTGTAACATACTGGGCGTCTGGGCCCCTTTTTCTGAGACCTGTTTTTTCAGGAGAGCCTGAAACGATAGTTAAAGGAATAGTAAAGTCAAAATTTAACTTTCATGAATCAGATAGAGCAGCAAATGTATGCAACTTTCTAATTTATTACTATTAAAAGATAGTAATAAATTACTATTTAAAATTTTTACATATTTCTGAATGTTAAAGATTTTATTCACCCAAGTATTTATATATTTATCCGGGTATTTATATATTTATTATTTATCCGGGTATTTATGTATTTATTTATATATTTATTTATTTATTATTTATCCGAGTATTTATATATTTATCCGGGTATTTATATATTTATTCTGGGATTTATGTATCTTCCCAGTTTTATATTCACCAGGGTGTTTATAAACTCTGTATTTTGATTAATAAATGTTGCTTGTGCTATCAACTGGGAACGACCAACCAACCCCCAGACGGGACCCAGACAATTACCAGCCGCCACTTGGTCACTGAGCTCCCAACATTGCCGACACATACATTATATTATTAACCCCTAATCTGCCGCTCCGGACACCGCTGCCACCTACATTATACTTATGAACCCCTAATCTGCTGCCTCCAACATCGCCGACACCTACATTTTATTTATTAACCCCTAATCTGCGGCCCCCAATGTCGCTGCAACCTACCAACTAATTAACCCTAATCTCCCGCCCCCAATGTCGCCGCCACTATATTAAAGTTATTAACCCCTAACCTAAGTCTAACCCTAACACCCCTAACTTAAATATAATTTAAATAGTAGCTGAAAATAACATATTTGGCCGAGTGATTGAATATATAAACACCCGGGTGAATATATAAACGATCCGAATATATAAACGATCCGAATATATAAACGCCCATACAAGTATATAAACACCTGGATACCCAGACAGTTATATAAATACCCGGGTGATTACATAAATACCGGACAATTATATAAATATCCAGGTGATTATATAGATACCCGGGTGACTATATAAACCTCCGGCCGAATACATTAATACCCAGGCAAATATATAAACACCCGGGTTAATATATGAACACCTGGGTGAATATATAAATAACTGGGTGATTATATAAACACCCCGGACGATTCTATAAACACCCGGGTGAATATATAAATACCTTGGGTGAAATATAAATACCCGGGTGGTTATATAATTACCTAGGCGTTTATATAGATACCCAGGCATTTATATAGATACCCGGGCATTTATATAGATATCCGGGTGAATATATAAATACCCGGGTGGATATATAATTACCCGGGTGTTTATATAGATACCCAGGCGTTTATATAGATACCTGGGTTAATATATAAATACCCGGGTGAATAAATAAATACCCGGGCGAATTTGGTTAAGGATGACAAATAATTTGGACCAAATTGGCTGAATTTTGAGGCAGTATTTAGTACCTGTTTGCCTGCAGACGCGCCAGTATAGGGGACAATGGCTATTAAAAATCTTGTGCAGAGTGGCTAATATTTTATAGTGAAGTTTTCAGAGAGTGGTGCAGTGTAATAGCCTTTTAGTGAACAGGATCTCCCTATACCAAGAATTAGTGTTCGCCATAAAATCAAAGTTTCTTTCCCAGGAAAGATGCTGTGCAATTTTATGATGGCTATGAGGGCATGCCAGGAACAGTCTATAGTGGTATGATAAAACTACTTTTACTACATGGCCTCGAGTCCATTTCTGTTCCCAATTTGTTAGTTCCCTTATGGTAACCGCATGACCTTAAGAGACAGCTTAGACAAAAGGCCTTGAAGCAGAGACGGGTAGGTATCTGAAACTTAATGTGGCATGGGCCAGCCAATTCTTGTATGCGCCTGTGAAGCAGGAGACCTGAGCATTCTTCAGTATGAGAGTCAGGGAGGGCGCTGGCCAAGGTTTGGGCAGGAGAAGGATGGGGAGCTATCTAAAGACCATGCCTCACAAGATCCCAAAACTGAAGAGTATCCTGTATTATGGGGTGATCTAACCCAAGTTCCCTCCTACGATGTGCGGGGATCCAGGGAAGGTATAGTGTATATATAAATACCCGGGCGATTATATAGGTACCCAGGCAAATATCAAGATACTAGGGCGAATATAAAAATACCCAGCAATTATATAGATACCCGGGACGAATATATAGATACCCGGATGTATATATAAGTACCCAGGTGAATATATCAATACCTTGGTGAATATATAGCTTCCCGGATGAATGTATAGATACCCAGACGACTATATAAATACGGCTCCAAATGGTAGTAGAGGTGCTCAGACAATTCTGGTTTCTTAAAATCCAAACATTTATTAAAGATGTAGATAAAATCACAACATCGGTCATATGGTCATTGTTAAAAGCAAAGGTAAATCCAGGTGTGTGAACAGAAACTCCACTCAGACGCATTTTGTGCGCTTACACGCGTGGTCACTGAGATATATAAATACCTGGGTGAATATATAGATACCCGGGTGAATATATAGATACCCAGGTGAATGTATAAGTACCTGGACGAATATATAGATACTCGGGTGAATATATAGATACCTGGGTGAATTTGGTTAAGGATGATGAATAATTTAGACCACATTGGCTGAATTTTGAGGCAATGTCCCCAAACATGGGCGGTAGTACCTGTTTGCCCGCAGACGTGCCAGTATAGGGGAGAATGGCTATTAAAAATCTTGTGCAGAGTGGCTGGAACTGTCATCTGACTAATATTTTATAGTGAAGTTCGCAGAGAGTGGCGCAGTGTAATAGCCATTTAGTGAACAGGATCTCCCTATACCAAGAATCAGTGTCCGCTGTGAAATCAAAGTCTCTTTCCCAGGAGACATGTTGTGCAATTTTATGATGGCTATTGGGGCATGAGGAACAATCTATAGTGATATGATAAAGCTCCTTTTACTACGTGGCCTCAGGTCCATTTCTGTTCCCAATTCGTTAGTTCCCTTAAATTGGATTTAGGGTAGCCTCATGATCTTAAGAGACAGCTTAGACAAAAGGCCTTAAAGCGGAGATGAGTAGGTATCTGAAACTTAAAACAGAATTGGGCATGGGTCAACCAATTCTTGTATGCTTAGAAGTCTGTGATGCAGGAGACCTGAGCATTCAGCCAGGTTTCAGTATGAGAGTCAGGGAGGGCGCTGGCCAAGGTTTGGGCAGGGGAAGGATGGGGAGCTATCTCACGACCGTGCCTTACAAGGTCCCAAAACTTAAGAGTATCCTGTATTATGGGGTGGGCTAACCCAAGTTCCCTCCTATTATGTAGGAGTCCAGGGAAGGTAAGTGAATATATAAATACCCGGATGATTATATATAGGTACCCAGGCAAATATAAAGATATCAGGGTGAATATATAAATACCCGGCAATTATATAGGTTCCTGGGCGAATATATAAACACCCGGTATAGAATATAGTCGGGTGAATATAAACCGGGTAAAGATATAAATTCTCAGGTGAATTTAATACGAGTAAATATATATTCGGGTGAATATATACATAGCCAGGTAAATATAAAAGGGGTAAATATATAGATTCTCGGGTGAATTTAGTACGAGTAAATATTAAATATATATATTCTCAGGTGAATATAAACTGGGTTAATGATATAAATTCCTATATTTACAAACAACACACCTTCTTAAATCTAAACATTTTCCTACTGTAAGTGAAGGAATTTCACTAAAGAAACTTTTTACCAAACGTTTAAGTAATTAGTGAGCAATACTTGATCTGCTTCTACCTCCCAATACTGAAAAACGTTCAGAAATTTGTAACATACTGGGCGTCTGGGCCCCTTTTTCTGAGACCTGTTTTTTCAGGAGAGCCTGAAACGATAGTTAAAGGAATAGTAAAGTCAAAATTTTACTTTCATGAATCAGATAGAGCAGCAAATGTATGCAACTTTCTAATTTACTACTATTAAAAGATAGTAGTAAATTACTATTTAAAATTTTTACATATTTCTGAATGTTAAAGATTTTATTCACCCGAGTATTTATATATTTATCCGGGTATTTATATATTTATTATTTATCCGGGTATTTATGTATTTATTTATATATTTATTTATTATTTATCCGAGTATTTATATATTTATCCGGGTATTTATATATTTATTCTGGGATTTATGTATCTTCCCAGTTTTATATTCACCAGGGTGTTTATAAACTCTGTATTTTGATTAATAAATGTTGCTTGTGCTATCAACTGGGAACGACCAACCAACCCCCAGACGGGACCCAGACAATTACCAGCCGCCACTTGGTCACTGAGCTCCCAACATTGCCGACACATACATTATATTATTAACCCCTAATCTGCCGCTCCGGACACCGCTGCCACCTACATTATACTTATGAACCCCTAATCTGCTGCCTCCAACATCGCCGACACCTACATTTTATTTATTAACCCCTAATCTGCGGCCCCCAATGTCGCTGCAACCTACCAACTAATTAACCCTAATCTCCCGCCCCCAACGTCGCCGCCACTATATTAAAGTTATTAACCCCTAACCTAAGTCTAACCCTAACACCCCTAACTTAAATATAATTTAAATAGTAGCTGAAAATAACATATTTGGCCGAGTGATTGAATATATAAACACCCGGGTGAATATATAAACGATCCGAATATATAAACAATCCGAATATATAAACGCCCATACGAGTATATAAACACCCGGATACCCAGACAGTTATATAAATACCCGGGTGATTACATAAATACCGGACGATTACCCGGGTGACTATATAAACCTCCGGCCGAATACATTAATACCCAGGCAAATATATAAACACCCGGGACGATTATATAAACACCCGGGAGAATATATAAATACCTTGGGTGAAATATATAAATACCCGGGTGGTTATATAATTACCCAGGCGTTTATATAGATACCCGGGCATTTATATATAAGTATCCGGACTAATATATAAATACCCGGGCGAAATATAAAAATACCCGGGCAAATATATAAATACCCGGGGTATCTATGATAGATACCCGGGCGAATATATAAATACCTGGGCGAATATATAAATACCTGGGCGAATATATAAATACCCGGTATTTATGATAGATACCCGGGTGAATATATAAATAACCGGGTGAATATATAAATAACCGGATGAATATATAAATACCCGGGTAAATATATAGATACCCGGGTAAATATATAGATACCCGGGTAGATATATAAATATCCGGGGCATTTATGATAGATACCCGGGTGAATATATAAATACCCGGGTAAATATATATATAGCTACCCGGGTGTTTATGATAGATACCCGGGTGAATATATAAATACCCGGGTAAATATATAAATGTCCGGGTGTTTATGATAGATACCCGGGTGAATATATAAATCCCCGCCCCTGGGCAAATATATAATTGCCCGGGAGTTAATATGAATACCCTAGTGAATATATAAATACCTGGACGTTTATATAAATACCCGGGCAAATATAAATACCTAGGAGAATATATAAATACCCGGGCGAATATAATTGAAGGGACACCATCTTGGAAGATGTTATTTAAAGGAACCTTCATTCAGACGTAGCCGTGGAAAGAAGAGGATGCTCCGCGAAGAAGATAGAAGATGCCGTGTGGATGAAGACTTCTGCCCGGCTTGGATGAAGACTTTTGCCCGGTTGGATTAAAGGGACAGTTTACTCAAATATTTTCTCCCCTTTAATTTGTTCCCAATGATCCACTTTACCTGTTGGAGTGTATTAAATTGTTTACAAGTAGCTCCTTTACCCTTATATTGGCATTTGAAATTGTTGATTTAGCATGTGGTATCCCCACCTATTCTGAAAGTTTGTGGCCGCGCGTACCAGCTATAGATAAGCTTTGTAAACACAGCCAGCAGAAGAAATGACACTCCCAGTCAGTTATAGCAGATATAAGGTAATACAATGTTGATTTTCCATTGTTCTCTCAAAGTATTGGTGATTGTTTTAAGGACAGATATAAGATAAAGAAGCAGGTATATGTGCACAATGTGATACAGTAATGAGATCGGATTATACCTACAAGCTCAACCTATTTTATTAGGTTGTGGCTTCAAAACACAAAATCAGAGCTTTAAAGGGACATTAAACACTAAATACATGCTAGATAGAATGATGCATTCAAAGAAAAGATTAGTCCATGACTAACATGTAGATGTATTTTTTTAAAGTTTCATTAGTTGTTTAAAAAGTGACAAAATAAGTGTAAAGTTTTAGTGTCTATAAAACACTGGGGGCTGCCATGTTGTAACTTGTGTTACCTTCTCTGCTGTGGCCAATTAGGGTCAGTTATAAATAGGTCACTAGAGTGTGCAGCCAATGGTTGTACTGGATTTAACAGTGTTCTGCACTTCCATTTTTAACAGGAACTGAAAAGCTCTCAATTTCAGAATGGAATTACAGGCAAAGAGGACAAAATAAATAATTAAAGTATATTGCAGAGTTGTTTTATTATATACAATGTATCATTTTATATTACCATCTCAAACTGTTTAATGTCCCTTTAATATACAGAAATAAACCCTAAAAAGCTAATTTTCATAAATTTTTTACTCTGCAGTTGGTAAAAAAACCAATTGTAAACACATTAAGGGAAAAACTATTTTACAGTATACTGTCCCTTTAAGACGTCTCCAGGTAGGGTGATCTTCAGGGGGTTAGAAGATCACCCTACCCTTTTTCTGAGACCTGTTTTTCCAGGAGAGCCTGAAACAATAGTTAAAGGAATAGTTAAGTCAAAATTCAACTTTCATGAATCAGATAGAGCAGCAAATTTTATGCAACTTTCTAATTTACTACTATTAAAAAATAGTAGTAAATTACTATTTAAAAATGTTACATATTTCTGAATGTTAAAGATTTTATTCACCCGAGTATTTATATATTTATCCAGGTATTTATATTTTTATTCTGGGAATTATGTATTTTCCCAGTTTTATATTTACCCGGGTGTTTATAATCACCCCAATCTCTGTATATTAATGAATAAATTAATAAATGTTGCTTGTGCTATCAACTGGGAACAGCCAAACAACCCTCGGGCAGGATTTACCGTGGGACCCAGACAGTGAAAATCAACAGTCAAATATCCAGGCGAATATATAGGGTTCCTGGGTAAGTGCCCGGGCAAATACATAAATACCAGGGTAAATGACCGGGTGGATATATAAGTATCCAGGTGTATATATTAATGATCGGGTGGATATATAAGTACCTTGGTGAATATATAAATGACCAGGTGGATATATAGATTTCGGAGGGCAAAATAATTTGGACCAAATGGGCTGAATTTTGGGGAAATCCCACCAAACATGACCGTTTGCCTGCAGTCATGTCAGTATATGGGAGAATGGCTATTAAAAAAATCTTGTGCAGAGTGACTGGAACTAAATACCATCTGACTAATATTTTATAGTGAAGTTCCCAGAGAGTGGCGCAGTGTAATATCCTTTTAGTGAACAGGATCTCCCTATACCAGGAATCAGTGTCTGTCGTGAAATCAAAGTCCCTTTCCCAAGAGACATACTGTGCAATTTTATGATGGCTATGGGGCATGAGGAACAGTCTATAGTGGTATGATAAAGCTACTTTTACTACATGGCCTCTGTTCCATTTCTGTTCCCAATTTGTTAGTTCCCTTAAATTGGATTTACGGTAACCTTTGAAAAGCCTTGAAGTGGAGACGGGTAGGTATCTGAAACTTAACACAGAATGAGTTGTCAGGGAGGGTGCTGGCTAAGGTTTGGGCAGGGAAAGGATGTGGAGCTATATCAAGACCGTGCCTCACAAGGTTCCAAAACTTAAAGGGAGACTAAACCCACATTTTTTCTTCTATGATTCAGACAGAGCATGCAATTTTAAGCAATTTTCTAATTTACTCCTATTATCAAATTTTCTTTGTTCTCTTGCTATATTTATTTAAAAAGCAGGAATGTGATGCATAGGAGCCGGACCATTTTTGGTTGAGAACCTAGGTTATGCTTGCTTATTGGTGGGTAAATGTAAGCCTCCAATAATCAAGCGCTATCCATGGCGCTGAACCTAAAATGAGCTGGCTGCTAAGATTTACATTCCTGCTTTTAAAATAAAAATAGCAAGAGAATGAAGAAAAATTGATAATAGGAGTAAATTAGAAAGTTGCTTAAAATTTCATGCTCTATCTGAATCAAAAAAAGAAAAAAATTGGGTAAAGTGTCCCTTTAAGAGTATCCTGAATTATGGGGTGGGCTAACCCAAGTTCCCTCCTATGATGTGAGGGGATCCAGGGAAGGTCAGATAGTGAATATATAAATACCCAGGCGATTATATAGGTACCCGGGCAAATATAAAGATACCAGGGTGAATATATAAATACCCAGGAATTATATAGGTTCCCGGTTTAATATATAAATACCCGGTATAGAATATATACATAGCAGGGTGAATATAAACCGGGTAAATATATAGATTCTCATGTGAATTTAATACGAGTAAATATATATTTGGGTGAATATATACATAGCCGGGTGAATATAAACTGGGTACATATATAGATTCTCAGGTGAATTTAATACGAGTAAATATTAAATATATATATTCTCGGGTGAATATAAACTGGGTTAAATATATAAATTCCCATATATACAAAGAACACACCTTCTTAAATCTACATGTAAGTGAAGGAATTTCACTAAAGAAACTTTTTACCAAATGTTTAATTTAGTGAGCAACACTTGATCTGGTTCTATCTCCCAATAATGAAAGTACCGGCAATTTGGAAAATGTTCAGAAATTTGTAACATACTGGGCCCCTTTTTCTGAGACCTGTTTTTTTCAGGAGAGCCTGAAATGATAGTTAAAGGAATAGTTAAGTCAAAATTTAACTTTCATGAATCAGATAGAGCAGCAAATTTATGCAACTTTCTAATTTACTACTATTAAAAGATAGTAGTAAATTACTATTTAAAAATGTTACATATTTCTGAATGTTAAAGATTTTATTCACCCGAGTATTTATATATTTATCCGGGTATTTATATTTTTATTCTGGGATTTATGTATTTTCCCAGTTTTATATTCACCAGGGTGTTTATATTCACCCCAATCTCTGTATCTTAATTAATAAATGTTGCTTGTGCTATCAACCGTTCCTAAGGTGGGGAGCAGTGTCACAAAAAGCCAAAAAACAGACTATATTTATGGACTGTTCAGCTTCAAGACAGTATGTTTGCTCCAATATTAGTGCTTTTTGGACAAATTGGGCACTCCACCATGCTGTTTATTTTAAAATAAGTTTTATGTTACAACTAGTTAATAAAAACAGGTTTCTGTAATAATGTATCAGGTGTAGAGGGTCTGGAGGATGATTGAATCAGCAGGACTTGAATTCATTATCTCCCAGATACTTAGGCACTAGGGTGAGATTAAAAGGTTAATTTTAGCCTTAGTGTAGAGATTTACCCTCCCATCTGACACTTCCCACCCTCTGATCATTCCCTAATCCCTCCCTATATATTTGCAATGGATCTTACTAAGGGCTTGATGATTGAAAGCTCTTTGGGCTGGCGAGATTATTAATGAATGCTCGCCAATCCTTCTATTTCCCTGGTAGAATGATCTAAAGACATTTTTTACCCTGAAAACAGGGTGTCTCGCTAAGGGGCGTATACTGCATTTTCATATAAAATGTGCACAACAAAATTCGTATTTTCAACATTCTACAAAACAAATATTTGATCCATTCACACAAAAATAAGCAGGGAAAAATTGTATTGTTAAGGTGCATCAAAAATCGTAACAAAATTCTTCACCAAATATCGTATGTTAACAAAAAAGTAAAATTAGTATGTAATTTACACAGGAATAAATCAAATTAAATATGCACAGCGTAAATCGTAATTGTAGTACACTGGATGTGCAAAAATCACACAGAAATATGAACTTATAAATACAAAATGCAAAGCGTAATTGTTGTTTTTTCGTAAAATGGGCTGAACATGGGCGTTCCATGGGCGTATATGAAAATGTCTCTCTAATCCCAGAGTAATTCTATAAAGATTTTTGCACTGCAAATCTCAGTTTTTTCTCGCCAACTGAAAGGTGGCAAGCTTTCTCAAAACAATACGAACACTTATAACCCCAATAGAAAAACAAATGCATACTAAAATATAGGTGAATGTAAGATGCTATAAGCAGAAAGCTGTGTAATGTGAGTTATATTGGCTGCAGGATTTTAATTTTAAAGTGCTCCCCCTGTTCCCTGCTAACTTCGCACTAAGGAGCGAAATTTCCCTAACCAGCGAGCTCCAATACTTTTAATAGGAGCCATCTCGCCACTCGCAGGGATTGCCCCTTTTTTATGATCATTGCACCGGTGCAGCCTTGCGAGAGTCGGCGAGAAAAAATAAGTTTAGGTTTTTTTAAGGGTTTATTGGGTTGGTTTTATTTTTAGGTTAGGGCTTGGGTAGCAATAGAGCTAAATGCCCTTTTAAGGGCAATGCCCATCCAAATGCCCTTTTCAGGGCAATGGGGAGCTTAGATTTATTTAGTTAGGGTTTTATTTGGGGTTGGTTGTGTGGGTGGTAGGTTTTACTGTTGGGGGGTTGTTTGTATTTTTTTATAGGTAAAAGAGCCAATTTCTTTGGGGCAATGCCCCACAAAAGTCCCTTTTAAGGGTTATTTAGTTTAGTTTAGGCTAGGGTTTTTTTATTTTGGGGGGCTTTTTTATTTTGATAGGGTTATTAGATTAGTTTAAATATCTTGTAATTTGTTTTTTTATTTTGTGTAATTTAGTGTTTGTTTCTTTTGTAATTTAGGTATTTGTATTTAATTTAGTTAATTGTATTTAATTTATGTAATTTATTTAATTGTAGTGTAAGGTTAGGTGTTAGTGTAAGACAGGTTAGGTTTTATTTTACAGGTACATTTGTATTTATTTTAGCTAGGTAGTTAGTAAATAGTTAAATAAATATTTAGTAACTATTCTACTTAGTTAAAATAAATACAAACTTGCCTGTAAAATAAAAATAAACCCTAAGCTACATACAATGTAACTATTAGTTATATTGTAGCTAGCTTAGGTTTTATTTTATAGGTAAGTATTTAGTTTTAAATAGGAATTATTTAGTTATTAATAGTAGGTTTTATTTAGATGTATTTTAATTATATTTAAGTTAGTGGGTGTTAGGGTTAGGGTTAGACTTAGGTTTAGGGTTTAATAAATTTAGTATAGGGGTTAATAAATGTAGGTAGGTGGCGGCGATGTTAGGGGCGGCAGATTAGGGGTTAATATTTAACTAGTGTTTGTGATGCGGGAGTGCAGCGGTTTAGGGGTTAATATGTTTATTATAGTGGCGGCGACGTTGGGGGCAGCAGATTAGGGGTTAATAAGTGTAGGTAGGTTGCGGGAGATTAGGGGTTAAAAATATAATGTAGGTGTCGGCAATGTTGGGGGCAGCAGATTAGGGGTTACTAAGTATAATGTAGGTGTTGGCGATGTCCGGAGCGGAAGATTAGAGGTGAATAAGTATAATGTATGTGTCGGCGATGTCGGGGGCGGCAGATTAGGGGTTAATAAGTTAATAAGTGTAAGATTAGGGGTGTTTAGACTCGGGGTTCATGTTAGGGTGTTAGGTGTAAACATAAATTTTCTTTCCCCAAAGGGATAAATGGGGCTGCGTTACGGAGCTTTATGCTGCTTTTTTGCAGGTGTTAGGCTTTTTTTCAGCTGGCTCTCCCCATTGATGTCTATGGAGAAATCGTGCACGATCACGTACAACCAGCTCACCGCTGACTTAAGCAGCGCTGGCATTGGAGTGCGGTATGGAGCACAATTTTGCTCTACGCTAACTTCTTGCCTTTTAACGCCGGGTTTAGAAAAACCTGTAATACCAGCGCTGTAGGTAAGTGAGCAGTGACAATAACGTGCAAGTTAGCACCGCACCCCTCATAACGCAAAACTCGTAATCTAGCCGTTAGTGTTGTGTTCTGCTATCCTCGATTCGTTAAAAATCTTATGGCCAGATTATGAGTTTTGCGTTATGGCTGCAAGCTAATGACTTGTACGTTATTTCCATTGCGTATCTTTTTATAACGTAGCTATTACGAGTCTGAAAACAACATTGTAATGTGTCGCAGTAACACGATTACCGCATTTATTTAATAAGCGTAATTATGGGTGCGTTAAACATTCTCCCATAGAGATCAATGCTAAATGAACTAAGAACGGATTTTTCAGCTAACACTCGATCTCGCAAGAAATACACACTGCTCTGTCATATTATGTATACGGAATAATGCACAACAAAAACACTGATCAAATGTACAAACAACAATCGCTCACGCAACATAGCACATACGCATTCAACATTCACAATTGGAAACAAAAAATAATGCACAACATTTACACTAAACAAGGAATCCCTAAATACATTCAGATATTGCAACACGTAACAAAACAACATGAAAAAATAATTGCACACTGATACACAAACAAAACATTTGCAGTAAAGATTACGTAACATTAGTATAAATAAACATTTACAGCACTTGACAAATACGAGACCATCACAAATCAGCATTTACAGTTACAGATACTACTTTTGGACAATGTTATGCAAAACGATAACTATGACATCATCGCATTGTACACATTACACAAATACAAACTCAATATGAGCATGCGCAAATTCAAATAACTAATACACATTTCACGCATACTAATTAATAAGAAAGCACACCTGAACCTCCTTTACTTTGTAAACCGGTACATCATTAAACATTTACATAGGGTATATAAGCATGGTCTAAACATGGCTTCTTTGACTGTATTGCTTTTTCCAGTTAGGTGCAGGTCTAGGCGTTGGAGGGTTTGGTGAGATTTGAGAGTAGAGAGATTGGAAAGTAGAGAGATTTAGTGTGAGTTAGTTAGTGAGAGTTAGTGAGAGTTAGAGTTAGTGAGAGTTAGAGTTAGTGTGAGTTAGTGTGAATTAGAGATAGTGTGAGTAAGAGTTAGTGTGAATTAGAGTTAGTGTGAGTTAGTGAGAGTTAGTGATCGAGAGTTTGTTTGGGTGAGTGTGCGAGTGTTTTGTTCATACATTTATTACATAAACACATTTACACGCAAACATATTCAATACATACACTTATCACTAACACTACATACACTCCATACCCCATTCCCTCTCATACTACACTCCATACCCCATTCCCTTTAAGCCCATACCCCATTCCCTTTAAGCCCATATCTTTTTGTTTTATTAAACAGAGGCCTAGATTTAGAGTTCGGCGGTAAAAGGGCTGTTAACGCTCCGCGGGCTTTTTTCTGGCCGCACCATAAATTTAACTCTGGTATCGAGAGTTAAAACAAATTCTGCGTTAGGCTCCAAAAAAGGAGCGTAGGGCATTTTTACCGCAAATGCAACTCTCGATACCAGAGTTGCTTACGGACGCGGCCAGCCTCAAAAACGTGCTCGTGCACGATTCTCCCATAGGAAACAATGGGACTGTTTGAGCTGAAAAAAAACCTAACACCTGCAAAAAAGCAGCGTTCAGCTCCTAACGCAGCCCCATTGTTTCCTATGGGGAAACACTTCCTACGTCTGCACCTAACACCCTAACATGAACCCCAAGTCTAAACACCCCTAACCTTACACTTATTAACCCCTAATCTTCCGCCCCCGCTATCGCTGACCCCTGCATTACAGTTTTAACCCCTAATCTTCCGCTCCGTAAACCGCCGCAACCTACGTTATCCCTATGTACCCCTAATCTGCTGCCCTAACATCGCCGACCCCTATGTTATATTTATTAACCCCTAATCTGCCCCCCACAACGTCGCCGACACCTGCCTACACTTATTAACCCCTAATCTGCCGAGCGGACCGCACCGCTACTATAATAAAGTTATTAACCCCTAATCCGTCTCACTAACCCTATCATAAATAGTATTAACCCCTAATCTGCCCTCCCTAACATCGCCGACACCTACCTTCAATTATTAACCCCTAATCTTCCGATCGGAGCTCACCGCTATTCTAATAAATGTATTAACCCCTAAAGCTAAGTCTAACCCTAACACTAACACCCCCCTAACTTAAATATAATTTACATATAACGAAATAAATTAACTCTTATTAAATAAATGATTCCTATTTAAAGCTAAATACTTACCTGTAAAATAAATCCTAATATAGCTACACTATAAATTATAATTATATTATAGCTATTTTAGGATTAATATTTATTTTACAGGCAACTTGGTATTTATTTTAACCAGGTACAATAGCTATTAAATAGTTAAGAACTATTTAATAGCTACCTAGTTAAAATAATAACAAAATTACCTGTAAAATAAATCCTAACCTAAGATATAATTAAACCTAACACTACCCTATCAATAAAATAATTAAATAAACTACCTACAATTACCTACAATTAACCTAACACTACACTATCAATAAATTAAATAAACACAATTGCTACAAATAAGTACAATTAAATAAACTAGCTAAAGTACAAAAAATAAAAAAGAACTAAGTTACAGAAAATAAAAAAATATTTACAAACATAAGAAAAATATTACAACAATTTTAAACTAATTACACCTACTCTAAGCCCCCTAATAAAATAACAAAGCCCCCCAAAATAATAAATTCCCTACCCTATTCTAAATTTAAAAAGTTACAAGCTCTTTTACCTTACCAGCCCTGAACAGGGCCCTTTGCGGGGCATGCCCCAAGAAGTTCAGCTCTTTTGCCTGTAAAAGAAAACATACAATACCCCCCCCCCAACATTACAACCCACCACCCACATACCCCTAATCTAACCCAAACCACCCTTAAATAAACCTAACACTAATCCCCTGAAGATCTTCCTACCTTGTCTTCACCATGCCAGGTTCACCGATCCGTCCTGGCTCCAAGATCTTCATCCAACCCAAGCGGGGGCTAGACATCCACTGAAGAAGTCCAGAAGAGGGTCCAAAGTCTTCCTCCTATCCGGCAAGAAGAGGACATCCGGACCGGCAAACATCTTCTCCAAGCGGCATCTTCGATCTTCTTCCATCCGGTGCGGAGCGGGTCCATCTTGAAGCAGGCGACGCGGATCCATCCTCTTCTTCCGATGTCTCCCGACGAATGACGGTTCCTTTAAGGGACGTCATCCAAGATGGCGTCCCTCGAATTCCGATTGGCTGATAGGATTCTATCAGCCAATCGGAATTAAGGTAGGAATTTTCTGATTGGCTGATGGAATCAGCCAATCAGAATCAAGTTCAATCCGATTGGCTGATCCAATCAGCCAATCAGATTGAGCTCGCATTCTATTGGCTGTTCCGATCAGCCAATAGAATGCGAGCTCAATCTGATTGGCTGATTGGATCGGCCAATCAGATTGAACTAGATTCTGATTGGCTGATTCCATCAGCCAATCAGAAAATTCCTACCTTAATTCCGATTGGCTGATAGAATCCTATCAGCCAATCGGAATTCGAGGGACGCCATCTTGGATGACGTCCCTTAAAGGAACCGTCATTCGTCGGGAGACATCGGAAGAAGAGGATGGATCCGCGTCGCCTGCTTCAAGATGGACCCGCTCCGCACCGGATGGAAGAAGATCGAAGATGCCGCTTGGAGAAGATGTTTGCCGGTCCGGATGTCCTCTTCTTGCCGGATAGGAGGAAGACTTTGGACCCTCTTCTGGACTTCTTCAGTGGATGTCTAGCCCCCGCTTGGGTTGGATGAAGATCTTGGAGCCAGGACGGATCGGTGAACCTGGCATGGTGAAGACAAGGTAGGAAGATCATCAGGGGCTTAGTGTTAGGTTTATTTAAGGGTGGTTTGGGTTAGATTAGGGGTATGTGGGTGGTGGGTTGTAATGTTGGGGGGGGGGGGTATTGTATGTTTTCTTTTACAGGCAAAAGAGCTGAACTTCTTGGGGCATGCCCCGCAAAGGGCCCTGTTCAGGGCTGGTAAGGTAAAAGAGCTTGTAACTTTTTAAATTTAGAATAGGGTAGGGAATTTATTATTTTGGGGGTCTTTGTTATTTTATTAGGGGGCTTAGAGTAGGTGTAATTAGTTTAAAATTGTTGTAATATTTTTCTTATGTTTGTAAATATTTTTTTATTTTCTGTAACTTAGTTCTTTTTTATTTTTTGTACTTTAGCTAGTTTATTTAATTGTACTTATTTGTAGCAATTGTGTTTATTTAATTTATTGATAGTGTAGTGTTAGGTTAATTGTAGGTAATTGTAGGTAGTTTATTTAATTATTTTATTGATAGGGTAGTGTTAGGTTTAATTATATCTTAGGTTAGGATTTATTTTACAGGTAATTTTGTTATTATTTTAACTAGGTAGCTATTAAATAGTTCTTAACTATTTAATAGCTATTGTACCTGGTTAAAATAAATACCAAGTTGCCTGTAAAATAAATATTAATCCTAAAATAGCTATAATATAATTATAATTTATATTGTAGCTATATTAGGATTTATTTTACAGGTAAGTATTTAGCTTTAAATAGGAATCATTTATTTAATAAGAGTTAATTTATTTCGTTATATGTAAATTATATTTAAGTTAGGGGGGTGGTAGTGTTAGGGTTAGACTTAGCTTTAGGGGTTAATACATTTATTAGAATAGCGGTGAGCTCCGATCGGAAGATTAGGGGTTAATAATTGAAGGTAGGTGTCGGCGATGTTAGGGAGGGCAGATTAGGGGTTAATACTATTTATGATAGGGTTAGTGAGACGGATTAGGGGTTAATAACTTTATTATAGTAGCGGTGCGGTCCGCTCGGCAGATTAGGGGTTAATAAGTGTAGGCAGGTGTCGGCGACGTTGTGGGGGGCAGATTAGGGGTTAATAAATATAATATAGGGGTCGGCGATGTTAGGGCAGCAGATTAGGGGTACATAGGGATAACGTAGGTGGCGGCGCTTTGCGGTCGGAAGATTAGGGGTTAATTATTTTAAGTAGCTGGCGGCGATGTTGTGGGGGGCAGATTAGGGGTTAATAAATGTAATATAGGGGTCGGCGGGGTTAGGGGCAGCAGATTAGGGGTACATAAGTATAACGTAGGTGGCGGTCGGAAGATTAGGGGTTAAAATTTTTAATCGAGTTGCGGCGATGTGGGGGGACCTCGGTTTAGGGGTACATAGGTAGTTTATGGGTGTTAGTGTACTTTAGGGTACAGTAGTTAAGAGCTTTATAAACCGGCGTTAGCCAGAAAGCTCTTAACTCCTGCTATTTTCAGGCGGCTGGAATCTTGTCGTTAGAGCTCTAACGCTCACTGCAGAAACGACTCTAAATACCAGCGTTAGAAAGATCCCATTGAAAAGATAGGCTACGCAAATGGCGTAGGGGGATCTGCGGTATGGAAAAGTCGCGGCTGTAAAGTGAGCGTTAGACCCTTTAATCACTGACTCCAAATACCAACGGGCGCCCAAAACCAGCGTTAGGAGCCTCTAACGCTGGTTTTGACGGCTACCGCCGAACTCTAAATCTAGGCCTTATTGTTTACATATCCTCAATTTCGTCTTTTTCCACATATACGTTTGTCTGTTTAATACCCCTTACCCTTTTTTATTTATAAACCATTCACACTTTAAGCACTTTTTTTTTTAACTTTTTGTTCATTATTTTGACCCCCTTTCATTTGGGCACCATCACATTTTGTTTGAGTATGACGGGAGGGGGGATATGGGGCAAATTAGCCCACAGCTATTAGAGCTCATTAGGCAGGAGGCTAGGGTTCAGTTCAGGGATTAGCTTGTAGAGGAGGCTAGGCAGGAGGTTAGGAAGGAGAGAGGGAGGGGGAGAGGAAGGGGAAGAGGAAGGGGGAGAGGAATGGGACAGGAAGGGGGACAGGAAGGGGGAGAGGAAGGGGTGGTTGGACCCAGCCACATTGTTGAAGATGAACAAGTGGCTGGGCCCAGTGGTGTGCAGCATAGACAGGGAGCTTCACAGTCCAGGGAATAGAGGCTCACATCGCATGGGAAGCCCAGGAGAGATATACCATGGATAAGAAGGAGGCCCGTATAGATGCTTATATGGAGAGGGCTAGGAGGATGCAGGCACAGAAGGCCACCCCTAAGGATAAGAGAAAGTGGTGGAGCGATATCAAGGATGCCGTGAATGCAGTGGGGGTCTATAACAGGGATGTGAAGTCTATTCAGCATCGTTACCAGGACTGCAGAGCTGAACTGAAAAGAAAGTTCACAAGGGAGAGGGAATACCTAGCCGGGACCGGTGGCGGTCCGGAAATAATCTTTGAATATTCCCGCTGGGAGGAAAAGCTGCGTCCCAACAACTCCAAGGTGGCCATAGTCGGCATTGGAGGAGTTGATACTGGGAACCTGCCCCTCTCATCTGCCAGTAAGCTCATTTACTAATCTCTTTACATCCACCTCATAACCCATTCACACACAAAATTTATTTAAGGATATGGCTAACGTAATTATGCTTTTTTATACATTACGTAAATGCATTCACAATTACCTTGCAAGAGTTGCATTTCAAGAAAGCCATCACATTATTATCTAGTCTACAGGTTAGGTGTGCATTAAAGCTGATTTAAGACAAATGCAAAAATACATTCAGATTGTCCATATAGATATCAGAAAGACGGGTTTTCAAATGCTGAAATCGTATTGATTGCTTTTGCTTACAATAGAATTACAAAGGCAGACTCATTAATACACTTTCAAATAGAACATTTACATCTTTATTTGGAACTGTGCTAATATCTCAATTTCTTTCTTTTTACAATATACAGAGTCTGAGCCCAGGAAGGAGGCAGCACAGCACCCACAGGCTTCTCCTTCACCCAGGCATGAGAGTGGTGCAGATGACTCGCCAACTCGGGGAGACATGGAAGACATCCCTGTACCATTATCCCCTGAAGAAGCCCCTGCTGCAGAAGAAGCATTGCTGCAGAAGAGACCCCTGCAGCAGCCCCTCGTCCACCAGCAGCCCCTCGTGCACCAGCAGCCCACCATGCAGCAGCTCCTCAGGAGAACATACCCCCAGAGATAGCAGAGGTGCAGATCTTGACTGATTTCCTCGAGGAGATGCGTACCTCCCGGAGGGAACAGGCGGAAAGCAGAGTGTACCTGATGGGAGTACTGAATGATATTCGCCAAGACTAAACAGATATTTTGAATACGCTTAAGGATATGTTGCAGGTCCTCTGGGAGGCGCAAAAAGCACCCATCTGCTCCTGGACCATCTGCTCCTGGGCCATCTGATCCTGGGCCTCCTCCATATTCTCCTCTGCCTCAATCTCCTCCTCAGCCTGGTGATCCCTTAACCACTTACAGTACTCCTCCTCCCCCTCTTCCCCAAACATCTACTATGAGAACTCGTCGGAGGGGGCAGTTGCCCCCTCGAGCCTCAGTCTTGTGGGAAGAGGGGAAGGAAGAGGAAGTAATTATTTTATATATTTTTATTTATTTAATGTGTAAAGGATACACATTAAACCCCCCTAGCCTACAATAAACTACACTAACCCCTGAAGATTCACTTACAGTTTTGAAGATCTGACATCCATCCTCCAAGAAGTCGGCAGAAGTCCTCAACGAAGCAGCAAAGTCTTCATCCAAGCCCGCAGAAGTCTTCATCCAGACGGCATCTTCTATCTTCATCCATCCGCCGCGGAGCGGCTCCATCTTCCAGACATCCGACGCGGAGCATCCTCTTCTTACAACGTCTTCTTCCCGAATGAAGGTTCCTTTAAATGACATCATCCAAGATGGCGTCCCTTAGATTCCGATTGGCTGATAGAATTCTATCAGCCAATCAGAATTAAGGTTGAAAAAATCCTATTGGCTGTTGCAATCAGGCAATAGGATTGAGCGTTCATCCTATTGGCTGATCCAATCAACCAATAGGATTGAGCTCGCATTCTATTGGCTATTCCAATCAGCCATTAGCATGCAAGCTCAATCCTATTGGCTGATTGGATCAGCCAATAGGATGAAAGCTCAATCCTATTGGCTGATTGTAACAGCCAATAGGATTTTTTCAACCTTAATTCCGATTGGCTGATAGAATTCTATCAGCCAATCGGAATCTAAGGGACGCCATCTTGGATGACGTTATTTAAAGCAACTGTCTTTCGGGAAGAAGACGTCGTAAGAAGAGATACTCCGTGTCGGATGTCTGGAAGATGGAGCCGCTCCACGCCAGATGGATAAAGATAGAAGATGCCGTCTGGATGAAGACTTCTGCGGGCTTGGATGAAGACTTCGGCTGCTTCGTTGATGACTTCTGCCGGCTTCTTGGAGGATGGATGTTGGATCTTCAAAACTGTAAGTGAATCTTCAGGGGTTAGTGTTAGGTTTTTTTAAGGGTGTATTGGGTGAGTTTTATTTTTAGATTAGGGTTTGGGCTGCAATAGAGCTAAATGCCCTTTTAAGGGCAATGCCCATCCAAATGCCCTTTTCAGGGCAATGGGGAACTTAGGATTTTTTAGTTAGGGTTTTATTTGGGGGATTGGTTGTGTGGGTGGTGGGTTTTACTGTTGGGGGGGTTGTTTGCATTTTTTTTTACAAGTAAAATTGCCTGCAAAAGCCCCTTTTATAGGCTATTTGTAGTTTATTTTAGGCTAGGGTTTTTTTATTTTGGGGGGCTTTTTTATTTTCATAGGGCCCTTAGATTAGGTATAATTAAATTAAATCTTTAATACATTTTTTTTTATTTTGTGTACCTTAGTGTTTTTTTTGTAACTTAGTCGCCTAGATTTAGAGTTTTGCGTTAGAAGGGATGCGTTAGCTACGCGTGTTTTTTTCCCCCTGCACCTTTTAAACAATGCTGGTATTTAGAGTTGTCTGAATGGCTGCGTTAGGCTCCAAAAAGGGAGCGTACAGGCATATTTACCGCCACATCAACTCTCAATACCAGCGTTGCTTACGGACGCGGACAGCTTCAAAAATGTGCTCGTGCACGATTCCCCCATAGGAAACAATGGGGCAGTTTGGGCTGAAAAAAAACCTAACACCTGCAAAAAAGCAGCGTTCAGCTCCTAATGCAGCCCCATTGTTTCCTATGGGGAAACACTTCCTAAGTCTGCACCTAACACCCTAACATGAACCCCGAGTCTAAACACCCCTAACCTTACACTTATTAACCCCTAATCTGCCGCCCCCGCTATCGCTGACCCCTGCATATTCTTATTAACCCCTAATCTGCTGCTCCGTACACCGCCGCCACCTACATTATCCCTATGTACCCCTAATCTGCTGCCACTAACATCGCCGACACCTACATTATATTTATTAACCCCTAATCTGCCCCCCCAACGTTGCCGCTACCTTACCTAAACTTCTTAACCCCTAATCTGCCGACCGGACCTCGCCGCTACTATAATAAATGTATTAACCCCTAAATCGCCTCACTCCCATCTCAAAAACCCTATAATAAATAGTATTAACCCCTAATCTGCCCTCCCTAACATCGCCGACACCTAACTTCAAGTATTAACCTCTAATCTGCCGACCGGATCTCGCCGCTACTCTAATAAATGTATTAACCCCTAAAGCTAAGTCTAACCCTAACCCTAACCCTAACACCCCCCTAAATTAAATATAATTTAAATCTAACGAAATAAAATAAATCTTATTAAATAAATTATTCCTATTTAAAGCTAAATACTTACCTGTAAAATAAACCCTAATATAGCTACAATATAAATAATAATTATATTGTAGCTATTTTAGGATTTATATTTATTTTACAGGCAACTATGTATTTATTTTACTTAGGTACAATAGCTATTAAATAGTTAATAACTATTTAATAGCTACCTGGTTAAAATAATTACAAAATTACCTGTAAAATAAATCCTAACATAAGTTACAATTAAACCTAACACTACACTATCAATAAATAAATTAAATAAACTACCTACAATTATTTACAATTAAATCAACTAAACTAAATTACAAAAAAAACAAACACTAAATTACAAAAACAAACACTAAATTACAAAAAATAAAAAAAGATTACAAGAATTTTAAACTAATTACACCTACTCTAAGCCCCCTAAAAAAATAACAAAGCCCCCCAAAATAAAAAATGCCCTACCCTATTCTAAAATAAAAAGTTTACAGCTCTTTTACCTTACCAGCCCTTAAAAGGGCCTTTTGCGGGGCATGCCCCAAAGAAAACAGCTCTTTTGCCTGTAAAAATCATACAATGCCCCTCCCAACATTACAACCCACCACCCACATACCCCTAATCTAACCCAAACCCCCCTTAAAAAACCTAACACTAAGCCCCTGAAGATCTCCGTACCTTATCTTCACCACGCCGGGTATCACCGATCCTTCCAGAAGAGGGTCCGAAGTCTTCCTCCTATCCGGCAAGAAGAGGTCCAGAAGAGGGTACGAAGTCTTCATCCTATCCATCAAGAAGAGGACTTCTAAACCGGAAAACATCTTCATCCAAGCGGCATCTTCTATCTTCAGCCATCCGATGAGGAGCGGCTCCATCTTCGGACTAACGACGAATGAAGGTTCCTTTAAGGGACGTCATCCAAGATGGCGTCCCTCGAATTCCGATTGGCTGATAGGATTCTATTGGCTGTTCCGATCAGCCAATAGAATGCAAGCTCAATCTGATTGGCTGATCCAATCAGCCAATCGGATTGAACTTGAATCTGATTGGCTGATTCAATCAGCCAATCAGATTTTTCCTACTTTAATTCCGATTAGCTGATAGAATCCTATCAGCCAATTGGAATTCGAGGGACGCCATCTTGGATGACGTCCCTTAAAGGAACCTTCATTCGTCGTTAGTCCGTCGGGAGAAGAGGATGTCTTGAAGATGGAGCCGCTCTTCGTTGGATGGATGAAGATAGAAGATGCCGCTTGGAAGAAAATGTTTGCTGGTCCGGATGTCCTCTTCTTGCCGGATAGGATGAAGACTTCGGACCCTCTTCTGGACCTCTTCTTGCCGGATAGGATGAAGACTTCGGACCCTCTTCTGGATGGATCGGTGATACCCGGCGTGGTGAAGATAAGGTAGGGAGATCTTCAGGGGCTTTGTGTTAGGTTTTTTAAGGGGGGTTTGGGTTAGATTAGGGGTATGTGGGTGGTGGGTTGTAATGTTGGGGGGGTATTGTATGTTTTTTTACAGGCAAAAGAGCTGTTTTCTTTGGGGCATGCCCCGCAAAAGGCCCTTTTAAGGGCTGGTAAGGTAAAAGAGCTGTAAACTTTTTATTTTAGAATAGGGTAGGGCATTTTTTTTATTTTGGGGGGCTTTGTTATTTTTTTAGGGGGCTTAGAGTAGGTGTAATTAGTTTAAAATTCTTGTAATCTTTTTTTATTTTTTGTAATTTAGTGTTTGTTTTTTTTGTAATTTAGTGTTTGTTTTTTTTGTAATTTAGTTTAGTTGATTTAATTGTAGATAATTGTAGGTAGTTTATTTAATTTATTTATTGATAGTGTAGTGTTAGGTTTAATTGTAACTTAGGTTAGAATTTATTTTACAGGTAATTTTGTAATTGTAACTTAGGTTAGGATTTATTTTACAGGTAATTTTGTAATTATTTTAACTAGGTAGCTATTAAATAGTTATTAACTATTTAATAGCTATTGCACCTGGTTAAAATAAATACAAAGTTGCCTGTAAAATAAATATTAATCCTAAAATAGCTACAATATAATTATTATTTATATTGTAGCTATATTAGGGTTTATTTTACAGGTAAGTATTTATCTTTAAATAGGAATAATTTATTTAATAAGATTTATTTTATTTCGTTAGATTTAAATTATATTTAATTTAGGGGGGTGTTAGGGTTAGGGTTAGACTTAGCTTTAGGGGTTAATACATTTATTAGAGTAACGGCGAGGTCCGGTCGGCAGATTAGGGGTTAATACTTGAAGTTAGGTGTCGGCAATGTTAGGGAGGGCAGATTAGGGGTTAATACTATTTATTATAGGGTTTTTGAGACAGGAGTGAGGCGGTTTAGGGGTTAATACATTTATTATAGTAGCGGCGAGGTCTGGTTGGCAGATTAGGGGTTAATAAGTGTAGGTAAGGTAGCGGCGACGTTGGGGGGGGCAGATTAGGGGTTAATAAATATAATGTAGGTGTCGGCGATGTTAGGGGCAGCAGATTAGGGGTACATAGGGATAATGTAGGTGGCGGCAGTGTGCGGTCGGCAGATTAGGGGTTAAAAAATGTATTAGAGTAGCGGCGATGTGGGGGGACCTCGGTTTAGGGGTACATAGGTAGTTTATGGGTGTTAGTGTACTTTAGAGCACAGTAGTTAAGAGCTTTATGAACCGGCGTTAGCCCATAAAGCTCTTAACTCCTGACTTTTTTCTGCGGCTGGAGTCTTGTCGTTAGAGTTCTAACGCTCACTTCAGCCAAGACTCTAAATACCAGCGTTAGGAAGATCCCATTGAAAAGATAGGATACGCAATTGACGTAAGGGGATCTGCGGTATGGAAAAGTCACGGCTGGAAAGTGAGCGTTAGACCCTTTCCTGACTGACTCTAAATACCAGCGGGCAGCCAAAACCAGCGTTAGGACCCCCTAACGCTGGTTTTGATGGCTAACGCAGAACTCTAAATCTAGGTGAGTGTTTGTTATTTTTTGTAAATTAGTTGTTAGTTTTTTGTAACTCAGTAATTTTTTAGTGTAGATTTAAATTATTTGAGTAGGGTTAGGTTTTTAAATATATAATATAGTTAATTTAATTTGTAGTTTAATGTAATTTTAGTATTTAGTAACAGTTAGGGTAGTTTAATAATTAGTAGTTTATTATAGTTTAATGTAATTTAGTATAATATTTATGGTAGATTAATTATTAATTTAATAGAGTTTAATTTAATTCTAAAGGTAATTTTAAATTTATTATAAGATAGGGATGAGGTAATATTTAATATAAAGTTAGCGGGTTGTTAGGTTTAGGGGTTAATAGTTTAATTTAGTTTATGGCGATAAGGGGGGCTGGCGGTTTAGGGGTTAATACATTTATTTAGTTGCGGTGGGCTCCAGAAGCGGCGGGATAGGGGTTAATAGCTTTATGTAGGTGGCGGCAGTGTCGGGATGGCAGAATAGGGGTTAATAAGTATAATGTAGGTGGCGGCGTTGTAGGGGCGGCAGATTAGGGGTTAATAAGTATAATGTAGGTGGCGGCGGTGGCGGTGCGGCAGATTAGGGGTGTTTAGACTCGGGGGTTATGTTAGGGTGTTAGGTGTAAACTTAACTTTATTCTCCCATAGGAATCAATGGGATATCGGGCAGCAGTGAACATAAGCTTTCGCTGCTTTCAGACTCCCATTGATTCCTATGGCATCCGCCACCTCCAGGGCGGCGGATTGAAAACCAGGTATGCTGGGCCGAAATAGTGGCGAGCATACCTGGTAGATATTTGTTAACTAGCAACAGCGGTCGGATAGTGCTGAATTTGCATTTGGAACATCTGTAGTGACGTAAGCATCAATCTGTGTCGGACTGAGACTGGCGCATTGTATGTTACATCACAAATTTCTACTTTTGTCTGTAGGCTTTGATAACTAAGGGGAATCAAGCTCACCACAATTACGCTGCAGAATTCCAGCGTATTTGCGGTTGATGGCTTGATAAGTAATGGCTTATATGTTACCTATAGCTCTGGTGTCCATCTTCTGCTTTAAAAAGGGACACAGGAGAAATACATATGTCAGGGACATTTTCAGATCTGTTTAAAGAATTATTTGGAATAAGAATAATGACAGATGTATTTATCATATGTGTCACTTATTCAAGTGGAAATATGGTCAGACTACCTATAGCAATATATCGTTGGATAATTAAAGAGAATCAATAATAATAGAAATATATTAATCATCTAAAATATGTGCATTACACACAGTGATTTATTTTGTTAGACTACTACAATAAAATATAAGTGAAATTGGAATACATGTGCTGTTAGCATTCAAATAATAGTCGGTTTTAAACATATTATGGCCTCTATTTACCAGTGCGGATCAGGTCCGCCAGACTTTGCTGAATACGGAGAGCAATACGCTCTCCATATTCAGCATTGCACCAGCAGCTCACAAGAGCTGCTGGTGCAACGCCGCCCCCTGCAGACTCGCGGCCAATGGGCCGCCAGCAGGGAGGTGTCAATCAACCCGATCATACTCAATCGGGTTGAATTCCGGCGAAGTCTGTCCGCCTGCTCAGAGCAGCCGGACAGGTTATGGAGCAGCGGTCTTTGTGACCCCTGCTTCACAACAGCTGTTTCTGGCGAGCCAACACAGGGCATCAAGCTACATTCGGAGCTTGATAGATAGGCCCCTCTATGTCTATGTTGATGTAAAAAATAAATAAATACATTAGAAATGCATATCCATAAATTAAGAATTGTGGTCAGCATCACTTAAAGGGACATGAAATACAAACAATTAAGTTCAGGATTCAGGATACTATTTCCATCAACTTCATAATTTACATCGATTATCTCATTAGTTTAATAATCTTGGGATAATTTGTTAAAGGTGCATCAATTCACTAATGGTTTCTAAATGAACACATGGATGAGCCAACAACAACCAATATGCAATCAAAAATCATCATCTAGAACCTAAGTTCTCTGCTACTCATGATCTTGCAAAGATAAACCTTTCAGCAAAGTATATCAAGAAAATTAAGCAAATTAGATAATAGATGTAAATATGGAATTTATTTCAAATTGTATTATATATCTGAATCATGAAAGACCATTTTTTGTTTTCATGTCCCTTTAAGGATTAACCACATAAAATATATATTTTTAAATAAATGACATAAATAAAGATGAAAAATAAAATATTAATGACTTTTTTATTATGATGTCATAAAACATATAGAAATAAGATAACTTTAAAAAAAATCATATTGATGAATCAGCCCCATTGGAGCCATCTGACAAGGTGACATAGTGCATCACAGTCCTTGGAGGGAGTTGACAAGGGAAAACAAAGGCCAACACAGCCCCATTGGAGCCATCTGACAAGGTGACATAGTGCATCTCAGTCCTTGGAGGGAGTTGACAAGGGCAAACAAAGGCCAACACAGCCCCATTGGAGCCATCTGACAAGGTGACATAATGCATCACAGTCCTTGGAGGGAGTTGACAAGGGCAAACAAAGGCCAACACAGCCCCATTGGAGCCATTTGACAAGGTGACATAGTGCATCACAGTCCTTGGAGGGAGTTGACAAGGGCAAACAAAGACCAACACAGCCCCATTGGAGCCATCTGACAAGGTGACATAGTGCATCTCAGTCCTTGGAGTGAGTTGACAAGGGCAAACAAAGGCCAACACAGCCCCATTGGAGCCATCTGACAAGGTGACATAGTGCATCACAGTCCTTGGAGGAAGCTATCTGACAAGGTGACATAGTGCAACAGGCACAACAATATAAACAAAAAACGGCCACATGGCAACATATTAAGAACTAACAAACACAACATGTGGATGGAGGATTTATTCGTTCTCCTCGGGCAATCTCCGGATCCTCCACTTATGGGGCATCAGCATCACCTTCATCGTCCTGTGCATTTCCATCTGTGGCTTCATGCATTGACTCTAACCGCATTATGCGTTCTAGAGTCAAGCGATTAAGCCGCAGCTGGAGATGCATGGTCTCATGCATCCTTCTGAGCAACTGACTGCAACTTATTGCGCATGGTCTGCTCAATACGTGCTAGAGCATTAACCATGCTGAGTCACAACCTAAACCAAAATAAATAATACAAATTAATAATAATTACAGAACATAATAAAAAGAGAACAAAGAGACATTATAATAATTAAAATACAAATCATTATTATAATTAAATATGCTATATAGAAGATTTACACATTAAATATGTTCTTCAGAGATAAACCATTAAGATATTAAGACAAATCAAAACCCAATCAATCTTGAAAAATAGATTTATTTGTTTTATGACACACTGTAAAAAGGATGATTATGGAATCCCTATGACCTCTAGGGAGAGAGGGGGGGATTGTGGGGTTTGTCCCTTAAAACCTAATGAAACAGAACCTGAGTGTTTGCAGTAGGTAGTGCCTTATGCCAAATAATTAGAATTATTAACAAGAAGAAGGACAGAGAAAGTGAAGGATATTGGGCACACTTATAAGGGTCAAAACCAGTACTGTATTACTGTGTGGTGTGTCGTGTGTTCATTAAAACTTAACTTTTATATCAATTTTAGTAAAAAAAGGAGTGGAAGTTTCCACCAATAAGTATTAAATAAAAAAATATATATTAAAATTGTGACACAATTTTAATATATATTTTTTTATTTAATACTTATTGGTGGAAACTTCCACTCCTTTTTTTACTAAAATTGATATAAAAGTTAAGTTTTAATGAACACACGACACACCACACAGTAATACAGTACTGGTTTTGACCCTTATAAGTGTGCCCAATATCCTTCACTTTCTCTGTCCTTCTTCTTGTTAATAACACTGTAAAAAGGGCAGTGATACCAAATAAAAAATATTGTCATATATCCATAATAGATATCCAACATGTAGGCAATATCATTTAGATATTTGAAAATGTGGATGTTGATTTCAGAAAATGAAGATCGGAAACATTTACATTAATCAAATAAAGAAAAGTTTTATCAAAAACATTTTCAAATAACATTAAATGTATGTATAATTCGATTAGTATAATGTCCCTTTAATAAAGTATGTTATAATGTTGATTTGTAATGATCCTTACATCAGTGGCTGGGAAGGACAATCTGACACCCAGGACAATGAAGGTGGGGACTGTGGTAAAAGTCTCGATGGGCAGGGATGGGGCGAGGTGGGGGACAGGGTTGCCGCTGCAGTGGAGCCTGCACAGCTGGGGAATCAGGGGCCTGGGGAGTTGGTGGCTGAGCAGGTGGGGGAGATCTAAGGGTGGCCAAATGGGGAGAGTGGTGAGTGGGGGCAAGGAAACATTTTTTGGGAGGGACAGGAGTAAGAATGGGAAGGGCAGGTTCTGGCTGGGGAGGGGTGGGAGGCTGATGCCCAGAAGTGGAAGGTCCATCTGAAATATAGAAAAAAAAAATATATATACATATATGATATGAAAGTATATTATTCTCTTGAAAGAAATCAAGATTCAACATTATTTAAAGTCTGGATTATTGTTCTCATAAAATATTTAGACAAAGTCACAATAATGACTATGTTTTAAGTTATTGATTGATTTGAATCAAATATAATTCATTTGATCCTTTAAACTCTGAATGTTCACTGTTATTTTTCATGTAACATTTCATAAGTACATTACAAATCATATTTTTCTAAGTCAACATTATGCGCTAATATTTATGATTTTATAATATATTTATATTTTGGATAATATTTTGGTATGCATGTATGCATTTGAGATTGAAATGCAATAGAGTTCTTTTAGACACATGCCCGTGGATTGATTTTTGAAAATCCAACAATTGAATAATATGGGAGTGTGTAATATGATCAAATTCAAATGGACACTCCACCTAGCCTTTGAAACCGGGTAAACACTGATTTACATATATATTTCGGTGATTGCCTTTGTAATCTTAAATGGACTAATTTGAAGCTTGATGCTTCAATCAATTAATATTCAGAATATATACACAGTAGATACTACCGTTCATATTAAATATTAAGAATATAATCTTCTCTATCTGATATTACATTTTCTGAGTCTTTTTTAGTGAATCTCTCTTTTACATTAGGATTAAATGTATGTCATCCCAATATTAATAGTCACATTCTGAAATGCATGCTTTATATTTGAGGAATATTAATGTTTGTTTGATTGAAATGGACAGTCTACAGATAAATCTTTTAAAATTCCATTTACATATCATTAGTGATGTCGCGAATAGTTCGCCGGTGAATAGTTCGCGGCGAACATAGCTTGTTCGCGTTCGCCACGGCGGGAGAACATATGCGATGTTCGGTCCGCCCCCTATTCGTCATTATTGAGTAAACTTTGACCCTGTACCTTACAGTCAGCAGACACATTCCAGCCAATCAGCAGCAGACCCTCCCTCCCAGACCCTCCCACCTCCTGGACAGCATCCATTTTAGATTCATTTGGAAGCTGCATTCTTAGTGAGAGGAGGGACAGTGTAGCTGCTGCTGATTTAATAGGGAAATCGATAGCTAGGCTAGTGTATTCAGTGTCCACTACAGTCCTGAAGGACTCATCTGATCTCTGCTGTAAGGACAGCACCCCAAAAAGCCCTTTTCAGGGCTAGAACATCAGTCTGCTTTTTTTTTTTTTCCTGTGTAATCTAATTGCAGTTGCCTGCCTGCCAGCATGTGTGTCAGGCTCACAGCGTATACTGTGCCCACTTGCCCAGTGCCACCACTCATATCTGGTGTAAAAGTAGTGTACATTTAAAAAAAAACAACACTTTTTTGACTGTGAAATAATAGCAGTCAGTTTCCTTCACACGTGTGCGTTTCAGGGCCTGCCAGGGCACAGTGTCACACCAGTGCAACTCATATCTGGTGTAACAGTAGTGTACATTTAAAAAAAACAACACTTTTTTGACTGTTAAATAATAGCAGTCAGTTTCCTTCACACGTGTGCGTTTCAGGGCCTGCCAGGGCACAGTGTCACACCAGTGCAACTCATATCTGGTGTAACAGTAGTGTACATTAAAAAAAAACCTAGACATTTGACTGTGAAATAATAGCAGTCAGTTTCCTTCATGCGTGTGCGTTTCAGGGCCTGCCAGGGCACAGTGTCACACCAGTGCAACTCATATCTGGTGTAACAGTAGTGTACATTAAAAAAAAAACTAGAAATTTGACTGTGAAATAATAGCAGTCAGTTTCCTTCACACGTGTGTGACTGTAATAGATTGAATAGCAGTTAGTTGTCTGCAAGCGTGTGTGTCAGGCCTACAGCGTCTACTCTGCCAATTTCTGCCAGTGCACAGTGCCACTCATATCTGTTGTCACAGTAGCTTGCACGCATATTACCACTAATCGAAAAAAAATGACAGGCAGAGGCAGGCCACCCTGCAGGGGCCGTTGTGGTCGTGGTGCTGTGATTCCCTTTGGCCCTAGAATAATGCCCAGTATTAAGAGGCCACGTACCCTGAACTTGAAAAGTTCTGAGGACATAGTTGACTGTCTAACACAGGACACCCAATCTTCTACAGCTTCCGCTTGGAACCTTGACGCACCATCCTCCTCCAGCTTAGCTTCGGGCACCTCTCAAGTTACCACTCGCCCGCCTGCTGCCACCACCAACACTAGCACCACAGCCACTTCACTTGATCTGTCAGAGGAGTTATTTACACATCAGTTGGAAGAAATGAGTGATGCGCAACCATTATTGCCAGAGGATGTAGATAACAGGGATATGTCTCAGTCAGGCAGCATTACACACATGGACGTACGGTGTGATGATGATGATGTTGTACCCACTGCTGCTTCCTTTGCTGAGTTGTCAGATACAAGTGAAGCGGTTGATGATGACGATGCGTCTGTGGATGTCACGTGGGTGCCCGCTAGAAGAGAAGAAGAACAGGGGGAAAGTTCAGATGGGGAAACAGAGAGGAGGAGGAGACGAGTTGGAAGCAGGGGGAGGTCATCGCAAGGAGCTAGTGGCACAGTCAGACAACATGCATCGGCACCCGGGGTCAGCCAGACAGCACGCCAATCAACGCATGCTGTTGCCACAACCAGAATGCCGTCATTGCAGAGCTCAGCAGTGTGGCATTTTTTGTGTGTGTCTGCCTCTGACAACAGCAATGCCATTTGCAACCTGTGCCAAAAGAAACTGAGTCATGGGAAGTCCAACACCCACCTAGGTACAACTGCTTTGCGAAGGCACATGATCCCACATCACAAACACCTATGGGATCAACACATGAGTACAAGCAGCACACAAACTCAAAGCTGCCATCCTCCTCCTGGTCCAGCATCTTCAGCCACATCAACCACTGCGGTCCTCCTTACCCCCTCTCAACCATCCGCCACTCTGTCTCTCGCCTTGAGCAGTTCCTGCTCATCTGCCCACAGTCAGGTGTCTGTCAAGGACATGTTTGAGCGTAAGAAGCCAATGTCACAAAGTCACCCCCTTGCCCGGCATCTGACAGCTGGCTTGTCTGAACTCTTAGCCCTCCAGCTTTTACCATACAAGCTGGTGGAGTCTGAGGCGTTCCAAAAATTTGTAGCTATTGGGACACCGCAGTGGAAGGTACCCGGCCGAAATTTCTTTGCACAAAAGGCAATCCCCAACCTGTACTCGATTGTGCAAAAGGAAGTAATGGCATGTCTGGCACACAGTGTTGGGGCAAGGGTCCATCTGACCACTGATACCTGGTCCGCAAAGCATGGTCAGGGCAGGTATATCGAGCAGAAAAAGGAATATTAGAACCTTTTTATATTAATAGGGCTTTATAGTTACTCCTGTAGTGTTTTGTAATATAGTCTGTTGAATATGTCAGTGAATCCTATTGAACACTTTAGGAGCAGTGCGTAAGCATTGGGATACAATTTAGTACTGTTTATGACTACTCCTCCTGTTGAGGCAGGTTAGTCATTGGAAAAAAGAATGCTTATATGCACTGTTATAACATCTATTTTAGTAATATAATTAGGTTACTGTGCCTTGAACAACTTAAGAAATATTGTAAGTTAAAAATTAACTTTTATTAGTATCGTTTTTAAAAAGACAGCTTGGTGGATGATAATACTGCCCTGAAGAGTTAAAAACACTCTCACTGTGCTAAGTGAAAAATCAGCATGTTTTGATTATGCTACAGAAGTAGAACTGGTAGTACTTGGAGCTGTAGATTGTAATTGAGAAATAGACTCAAGAGCTGATATAGAGAACAATAGCCTCTTGGGCCTATGTTGCTCTCAATAGTGTCTGAATTACTATACTCATATATATGATTTAGAATCTTTATATGGTAAAAAAATATATATTGACGCTATAAAGTTATCCTTGGACTTGGCAATCTAAGACTGCTAATATTTGTTGGTGCTAAAAATATAGGTACTGACTATGGTGGCAGCTTACAATTGGTAAATATGACTACCTTGCTGCTTGTAGTTATTTATTTACATCACCAAACAGTAGAAAATAGGTACTAGAACAGTATTTTATAGAGATGAGAGGTATTGTTTTGAGGCTATGCACTCTATATAATATCACTAGTTATGATATAGCATATCTCGGTCTTATACCGTAGTGTTAGTGGAATACTACCATAGGGAGTGATCTAAACACTGCAGGATGTGCAATAAATTTTCTACAAGGAACCAGTGTTATGTGATCACCTCTTGCTACACACTGATATTAATTATGTTGCATCTGTATGATATAAATGCAAGTTACTAAATTGTATATTTCCCACAAATAAAGAGTTGGTCCTTATAATACGGTCATATATAGATTGTATTATTATTTCTAAAGCACTGTGTAGCCCAGTATATTTAGGGTCTTAAATAAAAAGCTGGTTCTTTGAAGCGTTTGTTATTAACTATTTAATCCTGTCAGAGAAAGACTGACACCTAAGGCTGTAAACAGTATCCACTAAATGAAACCTTATATCAAACTAATTGCTAAGTATCAAATGCCTTATCAAAGTTGAATTGTAATAGATATCCTATATATCTTTATGAAATTGGGATTATCCTAAGTTATGAAGGTATAATCTAGATTTTATTAAAGACACAGAGACGATTATTTTGCATTCTCTCTCTTTACTACTTAAATGCAGTTATTCAAAGTATAGATGAAAATACAACAAACTGTCAAATTTAAAAAGTAGACAGTAAAAAACAAATAATACATCAGTGACCAATCAGAATAGAGAACTGATTAAACTAAAATGACATAACCAATCAAATTGCTAATAAGACCTATAAACTGTCCACAATACAGCAATACATCCTCTTTCTTTGAAACTGAAGAAGGAAACAAAAAGTCCATCATGAAGGAATAACTCCAAACCAACAGGAAACCGAAAATCATGAAGAGTAGAAGTTTGAAGAAAAGAATCTTCCGTGATGAAATATCCAACTTGTCTAGAAGGTTAGAAACACAACTGGAAAACTGTTGAAGATAAGAAAAACTTGATTGAAGATCTGACTTTTCCAGAAGATGTGCAGGAACAAAGCCACTTAGGAGAATATCCTTATTATTGGTTGGCAACTGAAATAAATATATAAATCATGTTAATAATATAATACAAACCAATCAAGGGTGGGAATAAATATAACAAAATACATTTGAGGAGGGAAAATAATCGTCTCTGTGTCTTTAATAAAATCTAGATTATACCTTCATAACTTAGGATAATCCCAATTTTATTACAAGACCAGAGACTCATATTTTGCTAGTTTAAAGCAACTAACAAAATAAATTAAGCGAGGCGTGTTCAATGGGTTTAAAATAAAATTGTTTAAAAATAGAATCAGAAGACCAGTCAGCTGCATCCAAAATTTGTTGAAGGGTGGCAGCTTTTAAAAATGCTTTGGAAGCGGCTGATCCTCTAACAGAGTGAGCGGAAAAAGAAATATCAATTCCTGCTTCACTCATAACCCATTTAACCCACCTGGCTATAGAAGTAGAGGAGACAGGATAATGAGGAGACATGAAAGATAATAAAAGTTGATTAGAGGATGAAGAACGGAAAGAAGAAGTTCTGCGTTCATATTCTTTAAGACATATTACTACACAAAGAAGAGGTTCAGAAGGTAAGTAAGGATAGAAAATTGAGGTTGAAAAAGATTTAGTTCTTTTAGAGATAAAGAAAGTAACACCTTCAGGAGTAAAACGTTTAGAATTAAAATCTAAAGCCCTGACGTCAGAGACTCTACGAAAAGAAATTAAACACAAAAGGGTAGCCAATTTAGCAGTAAGCTGTTTTAAAGATAAGAATTCATTAGAAGGCCAAGATTTAAAGAGGGAAAAAATAAGATCAACATCCCAAAAAGAAGAATATTTAGGAGTTGGGGGTCTTTTAAGTTTAATTGCTTTCATTAATTTACAAATTAAAGGATGTTGACCCACAGGGAAATTATTAATAAAAGAATGTTTGGCTGAAATTGCAGATCTAGAAACATTGATGGTTCTGTAAGCTAATCCTGATTCGAAAAGAGAAGTAAGGAAATTAATAATACAACTTATATCCACTGAAAAGGGATCCAAACTTCTTTCCATGCACCAGCCAGTCCATCTGGTCCATGCGGAAAAATAGCATTTTTTGGTCCCGGGGGCCAAAGAATCCCCGAGGAGTTCTTGAGCTTGTTGAGATAAACCTTTGAATGATGAAGATTGCCTGAAATTGACCAAGCTATAAGACGAAGAGATCCTTGAATGATAAGATCGTGAGGATGACCTTCTGGATCTGACAACAGAAGAGGAAAAACGGGAAGAAGAAGAGGATGGTTGACAGACAATTCTAGAAGAGATGGGTACCAAGGTTGAGATGGCCAAAGAGGAGTGATGAGAAGAATTGAAAGAAGATCCCGACGGACTACTGAAATGACTCTCTGAATCATTGAGAAAGGAGGAAAGGCATAAGCTGTCTGATGAGGCCAAGGATGGAGAAATGCATCTATCGCCAATGCTTCTGGATCTGGACGCCAACTGAAATAAGGATGAATCTGATGATTCAGTCTCGAAGCAAACAGATCCATCGAAAAGGGACCCCTGAGAGATTGAAGCGAATGAAAAACTTGATAATGAAGTTTCCAATCGCTGGAATCTGTCAGATAACGAGAACCCCAATCCGCTGCGACATTGGATAATCCTGGAATATATTCCGCTTTGACAGAAATATTTCTGTCCAAGCAAAGATGAATGAATTCTTTCGTAATAATCGACAAATCTCTTGATTTTGTACCACCTAAACGATTCAAATAACGGACTGCAGAAATATTGTCCATTCTGAGTAAAATTGACACTGGCAAAGAATCTTTTACAAAACTTTTGACTGCAAAAGAGCCTGCCAAAAGTTCTAAGCAATTGATATGAAAAAGTTTTTCCCTTGAAGACCATTTTCCTCCTGTGATTGAAGGGCCACAACGAGCTCCCCAGCCCGAACGACTGGCATCGGATTCTATGATTAAATCCGGAGATTTCCCAAAAATGGCTCTCCCGTTCCAAGCTTCTATATGGGATAACCACCATGAAAGTTCTTCTTTGGCTTCTGAAGAAAGAGGAATCAAATGAGAATATGACAGACCTTTCTGAAGATGAAAAATTTTTAAACGTTGAAGTTCCCTGTAATGAAGAGGAGCAGGGAAAATAGCCTGAATAGAGGATGAAAGTAACCCAACTATTCTGGCTATAGTCCTGATGGGAACTAAAGACAAAGAAAGAGTTTTTGAAATCTCTTTTTTGATATTCACAATTTTCTCTCTGGGAAGACTTAAGGTAGATTTCAATGTATCTATTTGAAAACCCAAAAAGGTTAGAGATTTGGTTGGAGAAAGAACAGATTTCTCTTTGTTGACTAAGAAACCTAAATTTTCTAAAATATAAATAGTTAAATTGAGTTGAGAAGTCAAAACAACTGAATCTTGATTCATAATCAAAATATCGTCTAGATAGATAATAAGACGAACACCGCGAAGACGAAGCCAAGTAATTATAGGTTTCATCAATTTGGTGAAAATCCAAGGGGCTGAAGATAATCCGAAAGGCATGCAAGTGAAACTCCAGATTTTTCCTTCCCACTTGAAAGTAAGAAATTTCCTGTGAATTAAAGTTACTGGAATCGTGAGATAGGCATCTTTTAGATCTAGTCTGACTAAAAAATCGTTGTCTAGAAGACAATCTCTGAGAAGATGAATACCTTCCATTTTGAAATGTTGATAAACCACGAAGGCATTCAGAGTTCTTAAATTTATAACAGGGCGAAATTGACCATTTTTCTTTTTTACTAGAAAAAGATTGCTGTAGAAGCAATTTTGAGGATCTGAAGCTGGTTCTATTGCTTGTTTTTCTATGAGATTTAAAATTTCTTTTTGAACTAAAATTTTGTCTGAAACAGAAAATTTTATTGGAAATGGAAGGGATTTTTGAAGTGGGGGAGAAATAAAATCTATAAAAAGACCTGAAACCGTCTGAAGAACCCATTGATCTGAAGTTATTAATTTCCAATTTTGAGCAAAAAGAGACAATCTGCCTCCTACTAAGTTTTGGAAAGAATTCTGAGAAAGAGGGAAATAAAAATTTACCTTGAGATGGGCGAGATCTTTGCCTCGAGCGCTGGAGTCTAGGATTCCAAAATCTCCCTCTGGATGGGAAGAAATTTGAGGAGATTGGATTTTGATACAATCTTTGAGAATGAAATTGCTGGTTGATAAATTGAGACCTGTTTGGATAAGAGGCACGGCCGGGAAAGCGGCCTCTACCTTTCCCAGCCTGTTCAGAAAAACGTTCCTGATGAAAAATCTTTTTCATAGAAGTACGAACTTTATTCAAATTAGAGAAGGTATTAACATAACTGTTAAGTTCCTTTATAAATGTGTCTCCAAATAAAAGGCCATTAGTATCTGAATTTATTTCATTAATGGCGAAATCACACACCTTGGGGTCAATACGTCTAAGAATATTTCGTCTGCGTTCGGTATACATAGCAGAATTGGCGTTACCCAGAAAACTGAGCATCCTCTGCAGCCATTCTCTGACTACGACCGGATCAAGCAATGAATTATCATATACCGCTTGTTCAGATAAGTCAAATAACTTTGCTAAAGGACCAATAGTATCAAGCATTTTGTCTTGACAAATTTTCCAAGCACGGTCCATGCCCTTCTTTAACTTAAAACCTGGAGACCCTATGAATTTTAAAATTTTTGGATCTACTTCAGGTGTAATACAAGCGTTGTTAGGAAGAATTGGTCTGGGGCATTCCGCCCTCATCTTATTTCTAGAATCTCTCTTTAATGGTTGTCTTATCTGGTAATCAATGAATTCCGCAATATCAGATGAAGGGCACCACTCCGCAGATCTAGGGTGGTGCAGATCATCTGCATTAAACCTAGGATTTCCTAGGCAATCAAAAAATTCAACCTTTGAAGAATCCAAATGTTTAGATTTTTTAAAAACTTTTTTGAGTTTTTTAATCTTCGGAGAGGCCGAAGAATTATCTGAAGAATTAGAAATATAATTTTCAGATTTATTAGCATCCAAAGATGAGTCGGAATTAACTTCAGTATCAGAAATCTCAGATTCTTCATAATTGGCCAAAGCCTCTCCCATAAGTAACCTCTTGGGAGTAGAGGGAGATACAGGGGTTTTTCTTCCTTGCCTGTCAGGAACAACAGAACCAGAGACAATCTGGCGAGATTTCTTTAATAATTTTTTACTAGTTTTAATGCCACTTGAAATGGGCCTTTTCCTTTTTAAAGTCTTTTTAGATGATTTATCAATTAATAAAGAAATTTTTTGTAACATAGAATTCATTGATGTATCAATCATCTTTTGAACACTTTCTGAATTAAGAGGGTTCAAATCTGAAGATTGAGACATAATTAAAGGATATATAAATAATTAAATAAACTTAAATAAATAAATAAATTAATAAATTTATTAAAACAAGCTAATAAAAATCTTATCCAATAAATTTAACAATATAAATTAAAATATATTGACCCCAAAAGATGTGAACAAAAGTCAAAAGATAAATTTAAATAACTTATAACTAACAAGAGTTATACTAAATTATGGCCAAAAGATGGAGACAGAGAACAAGGAACCAAACAGCAAAAATATGTCTTATTAAAAGAACAGCCGGAAAGCAACAATGTTGCTATCACCCGACTGAAACAGCTGTTAGTCGGACGAACTTGCAAAAGCAACTGCGTAGTAAGTGAGGACAGGCTGCGCATGCGCACTGAAGCCGGTTCCACACTCAACATGGACGACGGAACAGTGCTGCATAACGCAGCCAGGGAAAAGAAGCCGATTACAAGCAAAGGATGCTTCGTAATCGGCTGAAGTAGGCAAAGTGAAAACCGGAATGAGAAATAACAATGGGATTACAAAAGAAAAGAAAAATAATAAGTAAGCTGAAAGTAAATAAAAAGTTAAACCAAAAACGAAGTAACTGCAACTAATAATGAAGGGATAAACAATATATAAAAACGATATGAGCATAAAAACAATAATAATAATTTTTTATTAACAATAAACAATATAGCAATACTTATCTTTCTGAAGCAGTAAAAGAAAGAGGATGTATTGCTGTATTGTGGACAGTTTATAGGTCTTATTAGCAATTTGATTGGTTATGTCATTTTAGTTTAATCAGTTCTCTATTCTGATTGGTCACTGATGTATTATTTGTTTTTTACTGTCTACTTTTTAAATTTGACAGTTTGTTGTATTTTCATCTATACTTTGAATAACTGCATTTAAGTAGTAAAGAGAGAGAATGCAAAATATGAGTCTCTGGTCTTGTAATAAAATTCAAACACAGAGCGTGCCTGCTTAGTAACAAACCCACCCTATGATTCAATTAGCCGTAGTCGGCGTTAGCACCAAACTTAAACAAATTCTACTTCGTATACTAATTAAAAGTTTTTAGCATGCTGTTTTTTTAAATTAGTAACAACTAGTGAGGCAAGTTAAAAAATGAGGAGACCCCTGACGCGGCGTTTCACTAACGCTTCCTCAGAGGGGTTACGCGGGCCGACTAACATCCGGTATTTTATACCCAGTGTTTTGCAGAATACAGAGTCCTGATTGGGCCGCAGATTACATTGTGCATTGGTTAGGGTCCATGTCAATCATCCCAGATGGGATGGGAGATTTATCGTGTGTGTGACGAAATGGAAACAAAATTACAGTACTTGTATACAAATTGTCACTCACAGAAATAGCGGATACTAAGTTAGTACTTTGAAAATGTGAGAATCATGTGAGTTATTATACTATTTTTAGAAGTTACTGGATTTACTCATGTATATTGAAATGAAAATCGAAGTTGTTTGTCATAATGCAAATATTGACTTCATAGACAAACTTTGTAAAGAATAAACAAATTATAATGCCGATTATATGCTAGTACACCTAATTCGACTGACAAAAATAAAAATTGGGTGAAACCAAAATTATAATAATCGTTAAAAATCATTAAATAAGAAGTGAACTATGAGATGCATTTCTTTTGTGTTTACATTGTGTGAAATATGTACCAGAACATAACGTTTACGGTTGTGATGAACAACTCAGTCTTTAAAGATAAGGGCTGATAAAAATTGAGAAATAGTGCCATAGATCTGTCGTGAGTTTATTGAATAGAGTAAGTGTAAAGTCTATACATATTTATACAAAATTGTGAATTACATTAATTATGTTAGTGATCAAGTGAAAACAATAAAAAAATATATAAAACATTTAAAGTGCACAAACGCTTAATCTAGTTATATGTGCTAATGTGATGTTATTCTACAAGCTGCTGTGAAGTTGCTGTGGTTGATTGAGTTTGGATTAAAAAGAGAAGAAAAATATGTGATATGAATAATATTGGGAATATTAATTCCTCAAGTGAGAATATTCTTTAGGAAACGTCTTGTGCTAATATTTTAAACAACTTAAACCTGATTATATTTAGTCACCTTAAAGTGTATTGGTATCATGAACATAAAGTGCTAGTGACAACGTGAAAATAAAGATTGCTTAAGGTTACAAACTAAATTAATGATTTAGGGTTAAAAGGAATGTGTTGTCTATGGGGAATGTATTTTATAATAACTCAAAAATAAAAGAGACTTATATATAATGATTCTGTTGAAACACATTATGTTTCCGCCTACTTTCTTAGTATGATTATGAGGTGTAGAGTACTAAAATTCATTTACAGATACACATAATAATTATTGTGATCGTTGAGTCCATTTGGTTTAACACTATCTAATAGGTGTATCCATTTGCACTCCATTTTCAATAGTGTTTGTTCTAAATTGCCTCCTCTAATACCAAGGGTGGCTTTTTGTAACACTGAAAATTTGAGTAAGGAGTCGTTGCTGTTATGTTTGTGGAGAAAATGTTTTGCCACACTAGTTATCTGTCTGTTTTTTTCCAGGTCCTTGCGAGCATTTTTAATGTTTCTGCTGTGTTCCATTATTCTAGTTCTGGCCTGACGTGTCGTCATTCCTACATAGAATAATTTGCATGGACACTGGAGGACATACACGACTCCTACTGTAGTGCAAGAAAAATGAGCAGATAGTACATGTCTGTTTGCATATTTATCAGTTATTTCCGTGATTTTCCACACTTTAGGACATGTACTGCATGTTCCACATGGGAACATGCCTTTAGATTGACATGTTCTCTTTGGCGTATGAATATAGTGGCTTGAAACAAGAGTATCTTTCAGGTTTTTAGGTCTTTTATAACCTATAGATACTCTGTCCCCAATCTGGCTTGACAGTAAAGGATCATTTTGTAATATATGCCAATTGTCATTCAAGATGTTAGTTATTTGTTTGATTTGTGGATTGTATGCTGTTATTAATCTAGGTTTGTTGTCCTTCTTTTTTTGCTTTGGTTGTAATAGTGCTTGGCGATCCTTTTGCATGGCTTGTATTTTTGCTTTTTTAATAGAGCGTTTGCTGTAGCCTCGATCTTGGAGTCTGTTTGATAATTTTTTAGCTTCATGCTTAAATGTGCCAAGGTCAGAACAGTTTCTACGTAACCTGGTAAATTCACCTTTTGGAATAGCTTTAAGGGTACATGGAGCATGGGCGCTTGTATGATGTAGTAGGGTATTGGTGGCTGTTTTCTTTCTATATATGGTTGTGCTTACTATACCTTGTGGATCTACTAATATTTGTAAGTCTAGGAAGTTTACCTTCTGCTGGCTGTACTCATATGTGAGTTTTATGTTCAATTTGTTGTTATTCAAGAGATTCATGAACTCAATCAATTCCAGTTCTGGACCTTCCCAGATGAACAGGATGTCATCGATGTAGCGCATCCAACAAGGAATGTGCTGCATATATTTGTCATTGTCACTGGTGAAAACTGTTAAATTCTCCCACCACCCTAAAAACAGGTTAGCGTATGTAGGTGCACACGCTGTACCCATGGCGGTACCCTGAGTTTGCAAATAAAACCGATCTTTGAATGTGAAATAATTGTGATGCAGCACAAAATGTAATAGATCTTTAATAAATTGGTTATGGTCATGATTATCTGTGGCATTTGTGCCAAGGAAATGGGAGATAGCTTGTTCTCCTAAGTGATGTTTTATATTCGTATACAGTGACTCCACGTCCGCTGTCACGATAAAAGAATTTGGTGTTAGTATCATGTTGTTTAATTTTTGAAGCACTTCCATTGTATCCTTTACGTATGAGGGTAAAGTGTATAGGTATTCTCTGAGTCTCTGATCAATATATTGGCTAGGTTTTTCAGTGAGACTTCCATTGCCTGACACAATAGGGCGGCCTGGAGGGTTGTGAATGTCTTTATGTATTTTAGGAATTAGGTAAAATGTTGCAGTGGTTGGATGTAATTGAGATAGAAATTGTTTTTCTGTAACATTAATAATTTTATCCTTATAAGCTTTTTCTATGATTTTATTATATTTCTCACTGTACATGTAAGTTGGATTACCTAGCAACCTTTTATAACATTGCTCATTGTTTAGTTGTTTGGTGGCTTCTTCAAGATACATGTCTTTCTCCCATAGGACTATATTACCACCCTTGTCAGATGGCTTAATGATGGTATCATGCCATGTATTGATCTCTTTCAGTGCTAGTTGTTCTTTTTTTGTCAAATTGGAGTTGGTTTTATGTACTGGTAGTTTTTCAATTTCTGCACATACTATTTCGTGAAATACTTGAATTTGAGGTGATAAATTATTAGGAGGAATATATTTGGATTTATTTCTGATTTGTTGCCTCCAGTCTGTATCTGGAGATGTATTGCCTATATTCTCTTCCAATAGGTCTTGTAGATCCTGTAATGCTAATTGGTCAGAGGTAGTCCAATCCTCTCCAAGTTCTTTTTTGGCATATAATTTTTTTTAACAGCAATTTCCTGGTGTACAAATTAACATCTTTTACTATTTCAAATTTATTTAATTTGTTAGTGGGACAGAAACTGAGACCCTTAGATAACACTGAGATGTGGTTTTTGTCTAAAGCGTGACTGGTCAGATTTACTACTTTTAAGTTCCCATTCTGATCTTTGAGAAGGGACTTGGCTGTCTCCTTCTTGTCTCCCTTTGGGGAGTGGTCTCAGGTTTGCGCTTGTTCGGCCTCGATTCTTGTGGTACCTTGCTGCCAGGTGTTGTGTTTGGCCTGCCTGTAGTTATACCTAAAAAAGAGGGGGTGCCCGCGGATGTTGAAGGAGTTACTTGCTCATTGTGTATTAAGGCTTGTGTTTGTGATGTTGTATACGTTCTTGGCTGTATATTAATGTCCCCACTGATGCTTTCTATAGAAGTGTCTGACTCAGAAATTTCAATATCACTTTCATTTTGTTGTGATGTTTGTTGATATTGTCTGGTATTGCGAGAACGAGTGTTGTACCTCTTTTGCCACTTGTAAACTTTCTTGTTTAAGTAGTCATGTTGGTCTCTCTGATACTTCTGTTTCTTTGTTTGGATCAAATCTGTTTCTAGTTTATCTAGCTCTGATTGGTATTGTTTATAGAGGTTGGTAAATTTCTCCAAATTTTCAAAGCCTTTTAACCCCTTAATGACCACATCACTTTTCCATTTTCTGTCCGTTTGGGACCAAGGCTATTTTTACATTTTTGAGGTGTTTGTGTTTAGCTGTAATTTTCCTCTTACTCATTTACTGTACCCACACATATTATATACCGTTTTTCTCGCCATTAAATGGACTTTCTAAAGATACCATTATTTTCATCATATCTTATAATTTACTATAAAAAAAATTATAAAATATGAGGAAAAAATGGAAAAAAACACACTTTTTCTAACTTTGACCCCCAAAATCTGTTACACATCTACAACCACCAAAAAACACCCATGCTAAATAGTTTCTAAATTTTGTCCTGAGTTTAGAAATACCCAATGTTTACATGTTCTTTGCTTTTTTTGTAAACTATAGGGCCATAAATACAAGTAGCACTTTGCTATTTCCAAACCATTTCTTTTCAAAATTAGCGATAGTTACATTAGAGCACTGATATCTTTCAGGAATCTCTGAATATCCATTGACATGTATATATTTTTTTTTAGTAGACAACCCAAAGTATTGATCTAGGCCCATTTTGGTATATTTCATGCCACCATTTCACCGCCAAATGCAATCAAATAGAAAAAATTGTTCACTTTTCACAAATTTTTTCACAAACTTTTGGTTTCTAACTGAAATTATTTACAAACAGCTTGTGCAATTATGGCATAAATGGTTGTAAATTCTTCTCTGGGATCCCCTTTGTTCAGAAATAGCAGACATATATGACTTTGGTGTTGCTTTTTGGTAATTAGAAGGCCGCTAAATGCCACTGCGCACCACACGTGTATTATGCCCAGCAGTGAAGGGGTTAATTAGGGAGCATGTAGGGAGCTTTTTGGGGTAGTTTTAGCTTTAGTGTAGTGTAGTAGACAACCCCAAGTATTGATCTAGGCCAATTTTGGTATATTTCATGCCACCATTTCACCGCTAAATGCGATCAAATTAAAAGAAACGTTAATTCTGTAGCTTGTAGGGAGCTTGCAGGGTTAATTTTAGCTTTAGTGTAGAGCTCAGCCTCCCACCTGAAACATCAGACCCCCTGATCCCTCCCAAACAGCTCTCTTCCCTCCCCCACCCCACAATTGTCCCCGCCATCTTAAGTACTGGCAGAAACTCTGCCAGTACTAAAATAAAAGGTATTTGGCCCTTTTTTTAAAAAAAAAAAAAAGCATATTTACATATGCTGATGTGTAGGATCCCCCCTTAGACCCCAACCTCACTGATCCCCCACCATACTGCTCTCTAACCCTTCCCCTCTGCAATAATGGGCGCCATCTTGGGTACTGGCAGCTGTCTGCCAGTACCCAGTTTTGTAACAAAATGAGCCTTTTTTTTTTTTAAATTCCCTTTTCTGTAGTGTAGCTTTCCCCCCCCACCGAGACCAACCCCCAACCCCTTCCAAAACCCTTAGATTGCATTTAAGTTTTTTTTTTTTTTACTTTTTAACTTTTTTTTTTCTGTAGTGTAGCGGTTCCCACCCGCTCCCGCCCCGTGCACGCGCCCGCCCACCACCCCCGTGCACGCGCGCGCTCCCGTGCGCGCCCCCGTAGCTCCCGCCCCCCGATCCCGCCCCCCTCCACTCCACATAGCGCACCGATGGCCGCCACCCCGCCTCCCACGTAAGCTCCCACCCACCAACGATACCGGCCATCGATGTCCGGTGCAGAGAGGGCCACAGAGTGGCTCTCTCTGCATCGGATGGCCAAGGGGGGTTATTGCAGGATGCCTCCATATCGAGGCATCACTGCAATAACCGGAAAGCAGCTGGAAGCGAGCAGGATCGCTTCCAGCTGCTTTCCACACCGAGGACGTGCAGGGTACGTTCTCAGGCATTAACTGCCTTTTTTTTGAGGACGTACCCTGCACGTCCTCGGTCGTTAAGGGGTTAAGTTATCATTGTGAGTTTGTATTTCTAATTCCAGAGAGGCTACTTCGTCTTGATCTGCTTCTATTAGTATCTGCATTAAAGTCAGTGAGCATGTAGTTAAGGCCTTTTCCCATCTTTCTATATGATCAGGTTTTTTGAGCTCATACCCTGGGAACATTTTAATACGCAACCCTCTAGGGATTATTTTGTCTTGTTGGTATTTCTGAAAAAAATGTAAGTTCCACCATCTCTTTGTATGCTTAAATAAGGTTTTGTGTGATTGGCATAATAAATCATTAATCTGATCCTCTGCTACATTTTGAGGTGACTCTGTAGGTGTATTGAAAATAGAATTCAAGTCTTGTAGTCTTTTTTGTTGTCTTGCTAATTGATCATTATGTAAACTCATTTTTATGGGTCACAGTAATAGGTTCTTATAGGAATCCTAGTGGTCACACTAGGTATACAATAATACGAGCAGAAAAAGGAATATTAGAACCTTTTTATATTAATAGGGCTTTATAGTTACTCCTGTAGTGTTTTGTAATATAGTCTGTTGAATATGTCAGTGAATCCTATTGAACACTTTAGGAGCAGTGCGTAAGCATTGGGATACAATTTAGTACTGTTTATGACTACTCCTCCTGTTGAGGCAGGTTAGTCATTGGAAAAAAGAATGCTTATATGCACTGTTATAACATCTATTTTAGTAATATAATTAGGTTACTGTGCCTTGAACAACTTAAGAAATATTGTAAGTTAAAAATTAACTTTTATTAGTATCGTTTTTAAAAAGACAGCTTGGTGGATGATAATACTGCCCTGAAGAGTTAAAAACACTCTCACTGTGCTAAGTGAAAAAGCAGCATGTTTTGATTATGCTACAGAAGTAGAACTGGTAGTACTTGGAGCAGTAGATTGTAACTGAGAAATAGACTCAAGAGCTGATATAGAGAACAATAGCCTCTTGGGCCTATGTTGCTCTCAATAGTGTCTGAATTACTATACTCATATATATGATTTAGAATCTTTATATGGTAAAAAAATATATATTGACGCTATAAAGTTATCCTACACTGCACATTGAGTAAACCTGCTGACGGCTGCCAAGCATGGAATGCATGGCTCTGCAGTGGAGTTGGTGACACTGCCATGACTTGCAGGCAGGCCTGCTGCCACCTCCTCTACTCCTCCTACTCCATCCTCTTCCATAACCTCCTCGGCTGAGTCCTCTTCTGCTGCTGCATCTTGCTTCACATCAACGGCACCCCCCCAGCTCCCCAGGTACTATTCCACATCCCGGTTACGGCAGTGTCACGCCGTCTTGGGGTTGACTTGCCTGAAAGCAGAGAGTCACACTGGACCAGCACTCCTGTCCACCCTGAATGCACAGGTGGATCAGTGGCTGACTCCGCACCAACTGGAGATCGGCAAAGTGGTTTGTGACAATGGAAGAAATTTGTTGGCGGCATTGAATTTGGGCAAGTTGACACATGTGCCGTGCATGGCACATGTGTGTAATCTGATCGTACAACGCTTTGTGCATAAGTGCCCAGGCTTACAGGACGTCATGAAGCAGGCCAGGAAGGTGTGTGGCTATTTCAAGCATTCCTACACGGCCATGGCACACTTTTCAGATATCCAGCGGTGAAACAACATGCCAGTGAGGTGCTTGATTTGCGACAGCCCGACACGTTGGAATTGAACACTCCTAATGTTCGACCACCTGCTCCAACAAGAAAAAGCCGTTAACGACTATTTGTATGACCGGGGTGCTAGGACAGCCTCTGCGGAGCAGGGAATTTTTTTGCCACGCTACTGGATGCTCATGCACAATGCCTGTAGGCTCATGCATCCTTTTGAGGAGGTGACAAACCTAGTCCGTCGCACCGAAGGCACCATCAGTGACATCATACCATTTGTTTTCTTCCTGGAGCGTGCCCTGCGAAGAGTGCTGGATCAAGCCGTAGATGAGCGTGAAGAGGAAGAGTTGTGGTCACCATCACCACCAGAAACAGCCTTATCAGCATCACTTGCTGGACCTGCGGCAACGCTGGAAGAGGATTGTGAGGAAGAGGAGTCAGAGGAGGAATGTGGCTTTGAGGAGGAGGAGAAAGACCAACCACAACAGGCATCCCAGGGTGCTCGTTGTCACCTATCTGGTACCCGTGGTGTTGTACGTGGCTGGGGGGAAGAACATACCTTCAGTGAGATCACTGAGGACGAGGAACGGGACATGAGTAGCTCGGCATCCAACCTTGTGCAAATGGGGTCTTTCATGTTGTCGTGCCTGTTGAGGGACCCTCTTATAAAAAGGCTGAAGGAGAACGACCTGTACTGGGTGCCCACGCTACTAGACCCCCGGTATAAGCAGAAAGTGTCTGAAATGTTACCGAATTACCGCAAGTCGGAAAGAATGCAGCAGTTCAAAAATAAATTAAAAAGTATGCTTTACACAGCGTATAAGTGTGATGTCACAGCACAATGGGAATCTAACAGGGGAAGAGGTGAAAGTAATCCTCCTCCTCCCACGACCACGCCGGCAAGGACAGGACGCTTTACAGACATGTTGTTGATGGAGGACATGCAGAGCTTTTTAAGTCCTACGCATCGCCACAGCCCTTCGGGGTCCACCCTCAGAGAACGACTCGACCGACAGGTAGCAGACTACCTCGCCTTAACTGCAACACTCTGAGGAGCGATGAACCCCTTGACTACTGGGTGTGCAGGCTTGAGCTGTGGACTGAGCTATCCCAATTTGCGATAGAACTTCTGGCCTGCCCCGCTTCAAGTGTCCTGTCAGAAAGGACCTTCAGTGCAGCAGGAGGTATTGTCACTGAGAAGAGAAGTCGCCTAGGTCAAAAAAGTCTAGATTACCTCACCTTTATTAAGATGAATGAGGGATGGATCCTGAAGGGACTGACAGTGGGCGATACATTCGACTAAAAAAGGCCTGATGAGATGAGCTGCCTTGGGCTAAAAATGGTCCACACGCTGCTGTATTTTATCTCTGAATGCCGGATGACTTGCGTGACTTATCCGCCACCAACTAGGGTTCAAGCCGCAATGTTTTAGGGCACTTTCTGCTTGGGAAACAAGCATCAATTTTTCTGTCCGCTGCTACAGAGAGGCAATGCAGAGAGAGGATTCTGAAGAAGAGGAGGAAGGTGGCTTTGAGGAGGTGGAAGACCAAACACAGCAGGCGTCCCAGGGGGCTTGTTATCACCTTTCGGGGACCCTTGGTGTTGTACGTGGCTGGGTGGAGGAAGAGACCTTCAATGACATCAGTGAGGACAAGGAACGGGACATGGCTAGCTTGGTATCCAACCTTGTGCAAATGGGGAGTTTGCGGTTGTGCAAATGGACTGTTTGTGGTTGTTTGCGGCGCATTAAGTGGGGAGTTTGGTCTGTCACTGTGAAGCGGGCATAACCCTTACACTACCTGATCGATACAACATCATACCTGATGTTTTAAAGCACATTATTCCAAACAATTTAGGAATGTTAGGTGATTTATGCCCTTTATGGATTAAAACCAGACTCTGCATCAACTATGTAATTTTCCATGGGAGTTTTGCCATGGATCCCCCTCCGGCATGCCACAGTCCAGGTGTTAGTCCCCTTGAAACAACTTTTCCATCACTATTGTGGCCAGAAAGAGTCCCTGTGGGTTTTAAAATTCACCTGCCTATTGAAGTCTATGGCGGTTTGCCCAGTTCGCCCGTTCGTGAACATTTGCGGAAGTTTGCGTTCGCCATTTGCGAACTTAAAATTTTATGTTCGCGACATCACTACATATCCTACATTAAATCAAGGAATTTCAACATGATTCTGTTTTATGTATACGTAGAAGTGGTTTAGAAGTTCTAAACAATGATGACATAATGATATGGTCTGCATCTAGGCACTCAGATGAATAGCAATGACTGTCTGTACAATCAGAAGATGATTATTGGGGTTTTGCATGGAATATGCATGTGACATCATGATGTCATTAATGACAAATCCTACATAAATTTAATGCAAATTTAAAACATATGTTCATGCTGCATGATATAGAAAGGGGGCAGTAGTGTATTGTAAAAAAATTGGAATAATATATTTTTAAGGGACAAAGCTGTAGACTTTATTTTTCTTCAAGAGTATGATTTGTAAACAATAATACATGTTAAATACATGTTATATATATTTGACGTACCATCAGACTCCAAGGGAGCCACTTCCTCCTCCATCACACATGTTGTTACATCAATCTCTGTAAAACATAATATGTTGTGTACACGTTAAAATCAAATATTATAACATATGTTACTAGTGCTCAAGGACACACATCAATGTTGCATTATAGAGATACTGAACCAAAGTTTGGAATTACATCATTTTGATGGAGCATGCAAATTAAATAAGATTTGTTATTATCGATGAGTAAGAATTACATTTTATAGTCTGTATTTTGAAAATATTCACAAAAGCTGAGTACATGGAACATTTAAGAGTTCTCATGTGTGTATCACTTGATGATTGTTGTCTAAATTTAGACTAAATATAAACATGTGCTAGCCATGTTCTGAAGCACAAAGGTGTAGACTAAGAAGCTTTGAGATCATAATCTTATAAAAAAATACAAATATATATATATATATATATATATATATATATATATATATATATCATCATAGGAGTACATTATATGTTTATTCAAATGGAATGCTTCATCAGAACCATGATCATAATATTTATGAAAAATACACCTTCAATGACATATGAATGAGTTAATGGACTTACCGTAAGCCTACAAAGGCAGGTCACCATCAGTGCTGGATCCCTCTGTGCTCGTCAAAATAACTAGTTCTATGAATGATATTAAAATATATTAGTGAACACAGTTTGGACATTACTAAATCACATTAGTATAAAATATTCTAAATAATATACTTAGAAATGTAAAGTCTAGAGCACTAATATGAACAATAAATTTATGAGTTCATCAAGGTGATTGTAAAGAAAATTATGTCTTTCGCATATGTTGGATTTCTTACTATATTAGACAGCCAATTCTTCTCATATGAATCAATGGCATATCTAAATATAACTATTGATCCCTGTTTTAAAAATAATACAGACACACACAACACTTTGAATAACAACTGGTGACAACTAGAACCTAGTAATCTGTTTTAGGACACAACACATATTGATCACAATGCAAAACATCAGATATTTTTTAAAATATGTTATCATGGTGCTGTTAGAATATTTGTATATATATAAAGGTAGTCCAAGAGTGAAAGATGTGATTTAGATATGAATATTGTTTCATCAAAACAGTGTAAGGATTAATTAAGATATTTTGTATTAATATTAAATATTAAAATATCTTTATTTGACAATGTCACTGTTAATGAATTGTCTAGTCCATATGTTGATGTAATGAATGGGATAGAGCATGCAATTACAATCAAATAGATAATTGCATGCTATCATCAAGAATCTTTAATTATCCTTCTCTCTTAAAGGGACATGAAACTCCAAATGTGTAATTGTATTAAATTTTCATTATTCTAATCCAGCCTGTGATTTTAAAAAGGTTTCAAATATACTTATTTTAACTAATTTGCTTCACTGTCTTAGAATCTTTTTTTAAAGGAGCAACTATGCACTACTGGGAGTTATCTGAAAAAAATCTGTTGAACCAATGAAAATAGGCAATCAGCAGATTACTCCCAGTAATGCATTGCTGCTCCTGAGCCTACCTAGATATTCTTTTCAACTAAGGATACAAAGAGACTGAATTAATTTAGATGATAGAAGCAAATCGGAAAGTGTTGTGTCTAAATTATAAAAGAAAAATGTTGTGTTGCATGTCCCTTTAATAATAATTAGAAAATATCAAAGCATATGAGATTTATATTTAGATAATCTGCACATATGTAAAAATGTGTTAGTGTTGTCTAAATGTAGCCTAATACTGTCAAGCACTACTCAGACACAATACAAAATGGCCATGACCCTAAGATTACATTAAAATGAAGATATCAAGAATGGAAGGAATATCTTCAAATACTCATAAATTAAGATTTGTATTACAATGTAATCCCAACTCTGATTCGTGATTCTTATTTTAAAATCACAAGAAAATAGAATTAGAGTATCCATATTAATATAGATCAATGTAAATGGATTAGGTAATGTTATGTCCAAGTTTGTAAGACAAAGGTAAATTAAAATGAGACATACTATACTGTGACGAACACGGGCTCGAGGTTCCAGCATGAACATCCATATCTGTAATCCAATCAGGATTGGATATAATTAATACAAATCAGGACATGAACATGAACAATCAGATCTTTTTTTTCCAATTGACAAAGTAAAATTATATTTGTATTCACGTGAGTTCATTGTTTTCAAAATTAATTTATAAATAAAGAGATCATGCATTCTTATTTTCAATCTTTTATGTTGTTGACTGTCGCTTTAAGTCATTTTTTGTCTTCTTGCATTGTCATCAATTGTTAGACATTGTTCAATTTTTATTTTGATCTTGCTAGTATAGCTTTTCTAATGTAAAAAGATTGTAAATACGGATATACTAATTAACGTATACATTTGAACAACATGTCTAAAGTAATGCCACTGTTACAGCAAACACATGTTCACGTCTCTGCGCAATTATATCTTTCGTGATCATTGCGCAATTATTCAAAGCGTAATTGCGCATCAGTGATTCAGAATTGATTTGGATATAGTAGTGGGATGAGTATAATTTCTAAAGACTTCAAATATATTTGCAATTGGGTGTATTACGATATTCCAATAGGATATTTGTAAAGATGATAACAATTAATATTTATAACTTTGGTATGATTCAATATTTAATGTATGAATTGGCGGATGATAGGGATTTCACGGATGCGCAATTCCATATTAGCTCTGTGACGCATATTCTGGAGAGCGCAAGAAACATCATTCCTATTTCATGTGTGACGAATCTAAATTCAGATATCTAAACATCATATGTAACGTGTGTTGTGAGATCTATATAGGTTGAATATATGACTATCTACACATTGCTTAAATATATACTCTCATATTAATATATTATATGAAGTCTGATATTTACCTGGTTCAGCCCCTCTACCTCCTTCTCCCAGGTCACCGATTGGAGAAGCAGCTTGAGTGTCAGAGCCAGCAACTGGGGATTGAGAAGAAGTCGAGGAGCATGTGAAAGCAAATCTGCGGGGGAACGGAGATTGAGGAGGGTGCATAAAGTATCCTCATAATTTTGCAGATATAGTTTCCATGGGGGTGGATCCTGCTTTCCATCCCTCCGACAGTCCTTTACCCACTCCCTCATGAGGTGGACTTTCTTGCGAAGCCACAACCTCATATCCCAGAATCTCTGCATGATTTGATCCGGGGTCCTCTCAATGTCACACATCGCATTAACATCTTGGGTGATAGACAATCAGAGGGCTTTGTCGACTTCTTCTTGTTCCCAAACAGCTGCAGATAAAACTCCTCAACGGCGTTGACCAATGCAGCACTTTCTGCCCGTGTGAACCTGGGAGACGTCATGCCTGCCTAGTTAATATATATAATATTAATATTTATCAAATATAGATAAGACGCCAGCAGGCATTAGGGAACTAACAAAAATGGCAACATGAAATAGACTTTTATATGGTGAAGTAAACATGATATGCACCATGGGACATGGTATCTGTACATCTGATTGGATAAAATATTGAAATTTTGTTATCATGTCTGTGAGGCCATACTGACTCAAGTTATGTTTGTGTGATGAACTCTGATTGGCCGATCATTAATGTTTCATGGATTCATATCTTTATAACTTCCATACACATACCTCCTGGGGGTGCTGTTACTACATTTGACATGTAGACTTATTTGTAATTTATGGGACTGTTATGCATATATGTGCGACGCAGATTTAATATACGTGATACGTTAAATATTAATATATTAAGTTTACATTTGATCTTGACTTTTTTTTTTTTACTCATGATAGTAAATATAATCCAGTCACATTATTAAATGTTTTACACATTTGGATGTTTAATATTGATTATGTTATTTAATATAAATATATTTTATTCTAAAAATTAAACATTGTATGTATTCATTCATTCAAGAAATATTGTGACTCATTGTGAAGTATTGACATTGCTCTATTAAATGTATTTATAATCCCAACAATGCACATCGATTGTGTGCTAGTGCGTGACATTAGAATATAATTTTTATAGATGCGAATCTTATGTTGCAAGATACGTTTACCACGCTATATTTCTGAAGTGCGTAATTTGTATTTATAATGGACGTAACTTTAATAAAATTGTTTTTAAATATAAAATTCAACGTTTGTTTATTATTAGTAAATAAAAATCGAGCTTGTATTGGTATGAACTGCTCACATATATTTTTTTTTGGCAAAGGCGTCTTTATTTTTAAAGGGACATTACATCCAAATCTTTTCTTTCATGATCCAGATTGATAATACAGTTTTAAACATTAAAATGTAACTCAATCTATTTAGCTTATTCTTTACATATCCTTAACAGAAGAAATAGCAATGCACATGGTTGAGCAAATCTCACAAGGCATCTCTGTGCAGCCACCAATCTTCCGCTACTGAGCATATCTTGATATGGTTTTAAAGGAAAGTATATCAAAAGAATGAAGGTAATTAGATAATAGAAGTACATTTTAATGGTTAAAATTATATTTTCTATAGGAATCAGGCAAGAAACGATTTTGAATTAATTTCCCTTTAATGAGCTGATATGCAATATTTAAATTTATCTAAAGACATCTGTCTAAACATTGTAAATATGCTTTGTTGTCCACCCACAAATAAGTAGATATTTCACAGTAATGCTTTGCTGATCATAAACCTATGCATCTCGTTTGTGCAAACTTAGGATAACATGAGAATAAACCATATATTATTCTTAAACTTAGATTAAAATCTTCTCTGTCTGAATCATGGAAGATTAGATTATTTTTTCATTTCCCTTTCAATAAAAATGAAATAGCCATCACAAGCTATAAACTAAAACTAAGTTCTTTTAAAAAAATATGCAGTCATGTGTGAATATGAAAAATATATTTAATTATATGTTTTTATATACATATAAAAGGGACATTAAATAAACCCAAAAGATATTTACTTTTATACACTACTAATTATTGCATATTCAATTCCGTTATATGAATATACGTTTGACCTGTTTGAGAATCTTGTCTGTAAAATGTCCACTTATCTCCATCCTTTCATGGAGCTTTTAAAGGATTCAGTGCATACTCTTAAAGGGACAGTATACTATAATATTTAGAGAAATTAATGTGTTTAAAATTCTTTATTATTTTATTATCAGCAGAGTATATAATGCATGAAATTAAATGGTTCATGTTGGTCTATGAATTATTATTGTGAAGCGAAAAACACAAATATGTGTATTAGCTTGGATAGATAGTCTGATCTCCTAACTTAATTCCATGTTTAGACATATACATACTTCTTATATGTGCCAAACAATCAACATCAAACATTTGTAATCTGTATTACCTTATGTATTGTATGCCCCACTGTGAGTGAAATATCTTACAATGGCTGTATTTACACAGCTTTGCCTTAAAGGGACATTAAACAAGAATATTTCCTTTCCGGATTTAGATGGATAATACAATGTTAAACAAATATATAATTTACTTATATTATCTCATTTGATTTTATCTCTTGATATTCTTTCCTGAAAAGCATATCTAGATCGGCTCAAGTGCTGCTGATTGGTGGCTGAACATAAATGCCTTGTGTAATTGGCTAACCCATGTGCATTGCTATTTCTTTAACAAAGGATATCTAAATAATGAATCAAATTAGATAATAGAAGTAAATTTGAATGTTGTTTAAATTTGTATTCTATGTCTGAATCATGATTTAAGATTTTGGGTTTAATGTCCCTTTAAGGACAAAACCATTAGGAATAGGTGGAGTTAACATTGGACAAATAAACTAAATTAAAATAAAGGGTAATGGAAATACCTATAGAAATGTGATACACTACAACAGGTAAAGAGTATAATTGTGAGAAATTATATTTTGATATATCTACAGTTAACTGACCATTCAAATGACTCCACTAGAGTGAAAAGTCATCAATATGGCATACAATTGTATGCCATATGAATTGTTGTGATTCCTGTCCGCCTACTCTGAACAGGCGGACAGGGTTATGGAGCAGCGGTCTTTGTGACCGCTGCTTCATAACTGCTGTTTCTGTCGAGTCTGAAGACTCACCAGAAACACGGGCCGTCAAGCTCCTTTCGGAGCTTGATAGATAGGCCCCATAATATCAAATTTTGAATCAAAAAAATATTCTATTGTATGAGAGACATAACTGAATGTAATATTTCATGTCCCTTCAAATAATAATATACCTAAATGTCAACTATAAAATGTTTCCCTTTATCTGTCTGATTAGTCAGAATCTGAGTCCTTTCTAGCACAAAGTAGGGGTAATGTATATAAAATAAACATATTCTAAAACAGGACATGTATATATTCAGAATTCTTTGAACATTATTCCTCCTATGTTTCTTAAATAGCATGCATTGTGCAAACTAACCTGGATGTATGGCCTTTGAAAGGCAATTCTATTCAAAATATAATTTTATCTTCATTAGGTGTCCTATTCATCATTTTCAAAATAGAGAATTGTGAAATATCATCTAAAAAAATAAAAATAACATTATGAACCATAAGTGTCTCCCATAGGATACATCCTGCATCCCCAGTCTTATTCCAGAGAATTGTGGCCACTTACCATGTGAACGTGTCATTTTATGTTTTTCTAACTCAGCACAGTTGAAAGACAATGCCACAGACATGATCACATTGGTATTCTTCACTTTCAGTCTGGGATTCTTCACTTTCAGTCTGGGATTCTTCACATTCAGTCTGTAGATGAAGTCATCTCCCTAATGGAAAATAAAGTGTAAATAAAATCATTAATAAAAATGTGTGACTTGGTTGTGCATCCCCCCTAACCATTTCAGAAATTATTTATATCACTAGCTTACTAAGCGTATGTAGCATCTTTTGTGTTATGTTCTATCAATCAAGTGTAAAGCTGAGTCATACATTGTGCAGACCTAACCTCTGATGTATGACTTTGAAGCACATAGTAATGCTAGTGTATCCCTTTCTGACTATCTAAAAATCTAGAAATGTGTAAAATAAATACTACATTTAAAATTGTATGCCATATGACGGATCATTGTGCTAAATCCCCCCCAGTCCGTACATTGTATATACTTACTATCTGATGTTGTCTTTAAAAAACAGGTGACAGAATCATTACAGGAGCCAATGCCAGAATCATCTGATGTATAAATTACCTATGATAAGAAAAATATAAAATTATATTTTTATATAATAATTTTTTTAACAATCCTAACATGTTTGCACAATTTTCTACTTCTCATTTCCCTAAATTGCACACATATTCACAATGCTCCTATATAACTTCTAGTATTTATCGCCTGAAGTTGCGGTTGATGATGTTTGCTCTGACATTGAGCCCCTCTAGGACTGGGTCATACTCCTCATCTTGGAGGAGGTCTCAGGGTGCCTGGACGGCTGCAGCATCCCAGCCCGCTGAGCTATGTTATGCAGGACGCTGCAGGCTATAACGATCTTTGCCACCTTACTAGGCCTGTATTGGAGGGCTCCTCCAGACCCGTCTAGGCATCGTAACCGCATTTTGAGGAGCCCAAACATCTTTTCCACTACAGCCCTAGTCCGCTTGTGCGCCCGATTGTAGCGCCTCCTGGGCCTCGTTTGTGGTGTTACAATAGGCGTAATGAGCCAAGGCCAGCTCATGTAACCCGAATCACCTATAAATAATTAACATAACAAAATGACAAATATTACAAATATCGTAAAAAAATATTATATTAAAATTCATTTTTATAAGATACAATGCATTTGTGTACACGAAAATCGCATAAACTAGACATTTGCTGAAAGAGAAAGAAATGGTTAAATTGCATCCTATAGTTGCACATTTAAGCTAGGACATGCTACATATGCGTTTTTGCATAAACTAGACATTTGCTGAAAGAGAGAAATAAATGGTAAATTTGCATCCTAGAACTGCATATTTAAGCTAGGACATGCTACATATCTGTTTGGAGCTAAAACTAGACATTTGCAGAAAGACAACTAAATGGTTAAATCGCATCCTATAGCTGCACATTTAAGGTAGGACATGCTACATATGCGTTTTTGCATAAACTAGACATTTGCTGAAAGAGAGAAATAAATGGTAAATTTGCATCCTAGAACTGCATATTTAAGCTAGGACATGCTACATATCTGTTTGGAGCTAAAACTAGACATTTGCAGAAAGACAACTAAATGGTTAAATCGCATCCTATAGCTGCACATTTAAGGTAGGACATGCTACATATCTGTTTGGAGGTAAAACTAGACATTTGCTGAAAGAGAGAAATAAATGGTTAAATTGTATCCTAGAGCTGCACATTTAAGCTAGGACATGCTACATATCTGTTTGGAGGTAAAACTAGACATTTGCAGAAAGACAACTAAATGGTTAAATCGCATCCTATAGCTGCACATTTTAGGTAAGACATGCTACATATGCGTTTTTCGCATAAACTAGACATTTGCTGAAAGAGAGAAATAAATGGTTAAATTGCATCCTAGAGCTCCATATTTAAGCTAAGACATGCTACATATCTGTTTGGAGCTAAAACTAAACATTTATAGAAAGACAACTAAATGGTTAAATCGCATCCTATAGCTGCACATTTAAGGTAGGATGTGCTACATATGCGTTTTTTCGCATAAACTAGACATTTGCTGAAAGAGAGAAATAAATGGTTAAATTACATCCTAGAGCTGCATATTTAAGCTAGGACATGTTACATATCTGTTTGGGACTAAAACTAGACATTTGCTGAAAGAGACAATTAAATGGTTAAAGCGCATCCTATAGCTGCACATTTTGCACATTACACAAACACAACTGTTTTTGAAGATTACAGTGGCAATTGTCTAACTAATTAACCATGTTGTGCACAAGTACTCACCAACGAGCCACCATGGGGAAACTGTCTGCCCTCAAACTGCTGCCACAGGGACGACTGCTTGAGGATACAGGCATCATGACAAGCCCCACCGAAATTTGCTCACACATTCATAATCCGCATCCGTGCATCGCAAACTAACTGCACGTTGAGACTATGAAAGTGTTTGTGATTTCAGAAGGGCTGGTAATCTTCTGGAGCACACAGCGCAATGTGGGTGCAATCTATTGCTCCCAAGACATTGGGCAATCAAGCTATTGCATAGAATTACCTCTTCAGGCGCCTCCAATCGCCATCATTTTGAGGGAATCCTATATAAAGCTTACAAACTCGTACCATGGCATCCAGAAAATTGTCAAAAACCCCCGAGAAGGTACCCTGAAACAGCCCATGCATGTACCCCTCTCCGGATTGAACAGTTCCGGAGGCCATGACGTGTATGCAACTTAGCATCTTGGTCATGCCAGGGATTGCAGTCCGCATACGTTTACGTGACTCCATATGAGGTTAAAGTACATCGTAAAGGCTAATGAGCTCTTTGAGCCTATACTTGTCATAAACCTCGAAGTTGCTCATGTTATCCAAGGTGGGCCTCACCCTTTTAACACGAGGACCTCTAACCAGACGAGCTCTACGTCTCTCTTGGAGATGCCAAGCACGCCTGATTCTGTTGTACACAACTCATGCAACAGCATCAGCACCAACTAACTGCGGATCATCCATATTTGCCAAGCCAAGCAGCACAAAGCTAAACAGCAGAGCAAAAACACAAGGAGTAACAAGGTATGCAAACACACAGAAGCAATTTGATTCAATGTTGATCACAAACTTTGGCCATGTTGTTTGGGGGATTTATAGTGCAATATGTCCAATGGTAGCGTGTTCGTAATGATTGCTGATTGTATACACTTGATTGTATGATGCTTTCAAAGTGGGCGGATTTGCTTGTGTTTGATTAAATTTATTTCCCCCCCAATGAATCATAATGTGAAAGTGTAAAATGTAACATATACAGTGCACCTTCATGATGTTTGTTCATATGCGTAATAAATACTTATTAAACGCGATCTTATAGTAAAAGCACACATCCACGCTAACATGAATGAAAGTGCATACTTGTGTATAATGTGCATAGACATGGCATAGAATCTGATCGATCAATGTTGCTGCAATATTGTTTTCAAACAATAAAGTAACGGCTGACATCTATAATATTCTATATATACGTGATTGGCGAGATATCAACATTTTACATGTCCCATTGAAACTGCAATATTAATTAATATCTTCCGGCTGACATCTATAATATTGTATATATAAGTGATTGGCGAGATGTCAATATTTTACGCGTCCCATTGAAATCGCAATAATAATGAAGATCTTCCAACCCTCTCGTTTACGTATATGTAGTATTGTAGTATTGAGTGAGAAACTTCTGAAAGGGGCGGTACAGTCCCAATGCTGTAATCTGTATGGTTGAAGCTTAGAATGATGTCATCATATTAGCAACCTGCCTGTCTAGTTTGCAAATCTTAATTCTCTTGTTGTATTTTACAACATTCTTATTGTGTGCTGATGAAAAAGATAAATGTGTGCTTTGTTGTTGTGTGATGTGTGTTATGTGCATCTATGTATGTATGGTGATTCTCTCCCACATATGCTGATTTATATAAAGCAGTATAACATTGTTGTTCCTTCCTAAAAAGTGACAGCTCTAATATTTTCTAATGATATCTTATTATTGTACGTAATTCCTAATGGTATATTATGAGTAAATCGTGATGTTAAAGGGACACTAAATCCATAATTGATCTTTCATGATTCAGAGAGAGAATCCAATGTTAACCAACCTTCCAATGTAGTTGTATGATGTGTTCATTGTTTATATGTGTTTTTTGCCAGAATATCAATGCACATGTATGAGTCAATGCCAAAAGGCATGTATGTGCATCCATCAATCATCATCTGGTGAGCCTATGTAGATATGCTGTTCATCCAAGCATATGAGTTGAATAAATGAAATGCTATAATAATAGACATAAATGAGACGTGTTTACAATTGGCTACTGTTTGTGAATAATGAAATGTTAAAAAATAATTTTCTGTCCGTTTAAATATGTTGGTTTTTTTAAAACCGATTTCGTATTGTTGATGATAGAATTGATGGTGATTTCTAGTTGATGTAATTTCCTTTAAGAATTTGATGTTGTAGTGATGTTCACACAAGTAAAAGCCATAACTCTATAGTGAAATAGTAATTTCTTGATCTATTTGTCATAGCGGGACTAACGCAAGAATGAATTAATTAGCGCCCCAATTCTAACGCTGGTATTACAAGTTTTAAAGACAATTTTTTTTTCGTGCGTTAAGTAAATCTGCCGGTCGCTTGCACGAGCATGTTTTTCCCATAGAAGTCAATGGAGGAGCGAAATTTCCAAAGAAATAAAATCCAACACTTGTGTTGAGCGTAAAGTGAGTGACGTCATGTGCTTCTGTGAAAAAGTAGCTAAATCGTGTTAATTTCATAATAAAAATATGTTTTGTGTAGGTAATGTGCTGTATATTGTCTGTATCTATCGTTTTGTATCTATTTGTGTATGTATGTGATAATATTTGTAGTTAGATGTAGCTAGATGAGTGTATGTTCCCGTATGTCTATGTAAGTCAATGTAAAATGGGTTTGTGTGCATTTTATTTTCAAACACCCGAGATCTCGTAACTTTGATCCGTTCTATTTTGACATGAAACGTTTTAATATAAAAAATAAATATTGTCTAGTGTTTGTATGAATGTAGGTGTACTTTGTGTAATGTTTTTGAAGTGATTTGTGGATGTTTTTGATATCGATATATCATTAACTTCTGGGTCTTTGTGAGCAGTAGGTATTTGAGCATAGATGGTGATATTTGTGGCGCAATGGAAACTTGTAATAGCAGCGGTAGGGAAAATGAAGCGCTATGAGGCTTTTTCACTCATAATTTTTCTCTATATAAACAGTTCTATACTTTTTCCAGATTTTAGAAATAGTATTTCAATAGAAAAAAACTAAGTGTGTAAAAGAAAAAAAAGGGGGGAGGGGTCTGGGAGACGATTTGGAATTCCAAGACAGTGTACTAGCCACTGTTAAGTGCTAGTCTGCCTGCCAGCACCGGTCACAGAATGGTGCAACTACTGTATATCTGGTAAGCTCAATACAGCTGATGCGCTTACACACCTACTCGGTACAAATTACACTATGAGGCGCCCTTTTCTCTTTTTTTTTTTTTTTTCTTTTTTAATATTTTTATTGAGGAAAAAAGAAATGGTATACATAATAAGCATTACAGCATCATATAGTTGCATTCCAAAAATGTGCATAACAAGTTATATCATATAATTATAACAGAAATGCTAACCTTAAGTCAAATATTATAGTAACACATACAATGAGCAATATCTTCTAACTATATAGAAAAAGGTTAGTGTGTTATGGGTTTGCTGCCGAAGATGGAACAATTTTAAAAGGAACATGCCAATAAAAAGAACGAAGCCCTCTATTCCATTAAAGAGGCCTCTCCAGGACCCCATATCTCGTAGTACAATAAGCTTTACAGAGGGCTATTTGATTCAGAGGAGACCACTTATGGATCTCAACGATAAAACCTCAGAATTTTTATTATTTTCATAGCTAGAATTGGAAAGGGGGAAATAATGTCACTGGAATTTTATGCTGCAAGATATGCTCACAAAGAAGGTGGTTAGGGTGCGGTATAAGTAAGAGAGACCGCATAGTTAATTCCCCCAATCAAGGAAGTATATTATGAAGAGAGTGGGGGGGGGGGGGGAGGAGGTGGTAAATTAAGTAAGATAAGCCTAATATGTTCAGGAGCCATGTCTTTCAAGAAAGGTCAGGGTAACTGCAATATTAAAATTCAAGAAAAGCATGCTTAGATAAAGCAAGGCACCGCATCTAAGTAGGGAGTCTCCCAAACATATGGGTTGTTAGGGTATGTATAAAGGGGACTAAATGCACATTGGACCAATGTAGAACCTAGCATACCAGAGCCCAATAAATCTTAATGACTAAATTTGGCGAGAGTTATATAGCTTAGCTTTGGTACCATGAGTAGGGCAACTGTGCATAGTGCAGGACCAGCCTGCCTTAATACACATAGCGGTATATAGATCTGGATGATGAGCGAAAATCTGGGGCTAATTGCAGGGGCTTGTACAGATATCTGTTAGTGGACATTGGTTTTATCTTACTGTTTATTTGGTCTCCTACTTATATGTGAGTTGCCGATCACAACTATGGGGGTAAACATGGAAAGGTTCAAGTATCTCGGCCGCAGACACCCAAGCCTTAGGAGAATTCAAAGTGGTAGGGAACAACAAATCAGACTCTATGGTATCCATGAGCTTTGAAGGGTATGAGAGGGAGTAAGAATACATATACCTTTACAAACTATCTATACACGGGTAGCTGGATCATAATAATAGATCGCTATGTACATTAACATCCTTCATGCATAACACTGGAGCTTAATATAACATACCTTTACGTAGATATATGTGCGCCTTATTTAATACTTTAGGGGTAGGAAGAGTGGCAGGAATAAACAAGAAAAAAATTGTGGAAACCTAGGTTCCACCTGCTATGGAAAAAGTTCTCATACTAGTAATCATGGTACGCCTAGAACATAATTAGGCAAAGGGGACAGTGCTTGCCTGAACGATATTGTCCAACATATTAAACTATACCACATGTGGCTTGTCTAGAATAAATGGATACTGATGTAGGCTGCTAATTTTAAACTAGAGATAGCTGTATAGTGACCATGATGGGGGCTCGTATGTAGCATAAAACATAAACTTAGTGCTAACTTTGACCACACATTATAGAGTAGTACATTAATAACAAATTGTTTTAGCATATTCACTGTTAACAACAAAACAGATGCGGCAAAGACTGTTGATGTCCAACTGCAATGTCTATAGCACTGCCAACTTAACAATCAGATGAGCGTGGTAATTAGCAACCTGCAAGATGCCAATGCAAAAATATTACCTTAAACAGGGTTACATAATCATAATAAAAGAACAGTTGTAATGTAATAGTGTATCCACCATAACACAAAGTCTATAAAGAGTTCATAGTCCCAGTAAAAGTGGCCTGTAAGGGAGGTAAAAACGTTGTGATAAGCAGCACACATAACAAATAGAAACAACAGAAAAAGAAATATAGATTGTGTGGGGACCTTAAAAGCTGGAGTAGTTTTGAGTGGGAGTGGCTGGACTGGGCAAACTTGATAAAATTAGATGGACTCAATTTTAAAGTGCCTCAAAATTAACTAATAAGTAGATTGGGAAATTATTTAGAATGGAAATCTTTACGGACATAATGAATACAGAACAACAAAACAAGAAAGTTGGCATAGAGAGCTGTATAGGCACTATTATGATGAGGTACAAATAAGCACATACATACTCTCCCAAAGTACAACCAGGTGGCACTGAAAGTAAATAGGCAGCGGTCTAAAGGCAGTCACAATAGTAGGGAGAACTGTGTCAATCATATGTAACACTGCACATTACCAACTCCGAGCAGTCAGTCCAAGCAACCCGACAATAGTTTTCAGGCTTCAACCCATCACCGGTCTAATATACATATCCCCATAAATCCACTCTTTACAGGGAAGTAATGCTTCTAAGACAGTTTAACCAATTCCACGTTTTTGAAGTAAATTGGGAGCCGTAAGCCCAGGTTTCATTGCGCTAGGATAGCTAAGGTTTACTTTACAAGGCGAAAGTAATATGCCAACTTGTGATGCAATCAGTGGTTGATGTTCTGAGGCATGGAGGGAAGTATACGGAGTAACCCGGACTGTAGCTAGAGTTGCACTGTTTAGTTTCAGGGACCCGCTGCTATGGCCGTGAGCCAAGCCTGAATTGGGAGCTGCAGGTGGGGTTGTATTGGTGTGAGGGAGGACGTCCGCAGCTGCGGTAGTGCTTACTGCCCCATTGACCGCCGGAAAAACAGGATGACCTGGCTCTTTTGATGTGTCGCCTGTCCGTTCCGCCATTGCTGTGTTGTAGTCAGGGGTAAAGCGCTGGGGCCTCGCAGAGCCACCCCCATCTCGTTCACTGAAGATGGGCTCAGTGAGGTCGGGCTGCCGAGACCGACAGCCGCCATTTTTTTGAGGAGCAGCATACAGATTGTCAGCTAGACTAACGTGGTGGTATTCAAGTAGGTTCCTCAATTCCTCCAAAAAGTACGACGAAGTCTTCATAGTGTAGGATAGGTCGGAACCCTTGAAGGATAGAAGGTGTACAGCTGCCTGTGAGTGGAGTAAATAGCTAGAGGTCTGCAAGATGGCGGCTCTCTCCCCCAGCTCTATAGTGAATAGCAGTGATGGCAGGCTGGTGCAGTCTCTCTGGACCCCTAAAAGTTCACAGGAATACGCTATCAGTTCTTAGGTCTATCCATATAGATCACAATAAAGTGTGGAAAGACCTCTAAATTAAGATCTTGGGCCCGGGAGCTGCATCAGAACTCGTCCTAGCAGCTCTGCAGTTGGCTCCGCCCCCCGCCCTTTTCTCTTTTAACTATCATATCTGGAGACAAGGTCTGAAATGTAGTGGGGAGCAGTGCAGTTGAGAGCTTTATATGTCAGCGTGAGGAATTTGTGTTTAATCCTGGAGGCAAGAGGAAGCCAGTGAAGGAATTGGTAGAGAGGTGCTGCAGATGAAGAGCGATGTGTAAGGAAGATGAGCCTGGCAGAGGCATTCATTGTGGATTGTAAAGGAGCTAGGCAGCAGCAGCTAGGTAGACCAGAGAGGACAGAGTTGCAGTAGTCAAGACGGTAAAGGATGAGAGAGTGGATTAAAATCTTAGTTGTGTCTTGTGCAAGGAAATGTCTAATTTTAAAGATGTTTTTAAGGTGGAAGCGACAGGCTTTAGCCAAGGACTGAATGTGAGGAGTGAAGGAAAGGTCTGAGTCAAGTGTGACCCTAAAAGACATTGGGTATGAGGGGTAGGGGTAATGATGGAATTATCAACAGTTATAGAAAATGGGGGGGGGGGGTTGGAGATTTTGGAAGAAGGGGAAAAAATAATGAGTTCAATTTTGGAGAGATTTAGCTTAAGGTAGTGAGAGGACATTCAAGATGAGATATGAGAAAGACAGTTAGAGGCATGGTTTATACAACAAAACCAATGGCACTACTATTGATCTTAAACATACCTAAGTTTTAACCCATAAAGAGAAGAAGGTAAATTTTAAACCAACTCTCTGGGTATTGGTGCTAGTGTATTAAAAATATCTTAATCACAAGTTGTAGCAAGAAGAGACTTACTACGGAAAGAATACACAATATAGCACTCTAGGTCTGTGTTGAAATCACTGTCATGGAATGTAATTATCCCTTAATACAGTAATAAATGAGTACTAGTGGAAAAATAATAATAAAATATAACTTTTAATAGTTTCCAATAAAATAGGATTTACATTAAAAACACACTTAAGTTGCCTCTCGTAGTGGATACATATATAATCTGGGTAAAGTGTGATTCTATTCTTGCCATTCTAGAGTATACAAAATACAGGTTTACTGTGACGGTATTCTGTAATTACTAGGTAATAGTGGAACCAAATTGAATTTATTGCTTAAGTTGTTAAACTTACTATTGGGTTAGAAATTAATACTTGGGTCTAACCAACCTATTCATCTTCCAGTATTATTTTGTGCTAATGTTACACTGTCTACAGTACAATATCCTTATGATAATAAGGTTTGAATATATGTGGATATATTATAAATAGATCTTCAGAAAAACTCAAATGAGTCCAGAAATTCACATCTGGTGCTGTACTTTGTGTATCACTATCTCAGTTAATTTGTGGTAGTAGATACTACTACACTGTGCCTGTATTGAGAATAGCTCTAATATGGCATATAAATATAACGTACATCCTGTATCCTATGTTAGTTTAACTAACTCAACATACGTTTGTTGAATTATGTTCCTTATTCCTCTATTACATAAATAATTGTAACAATATTGTATGTCACAAGTTAATTATTAATGACAAGTCATTTTTAATAGTTAAAGAGGTAAGTATATTTGTAAAAATAGAAAAAATATAACAAGGATATAATATGGATATACTGCCTTTGGTAATTGTAAGATTAGGTATTAAACAGACAACATGATGTTATGCCTTTTAATTAGAAACAGTTGATAATGTTTTGCTTAGTTTGGACGTTATAATGACATATATTCCTGTATAACTGAATGTGATATGCTTTACAATCCATTTATTGCTTTCATTTTGGCTGTATCCTTTGTATTAAGCAAAAATGTTTGCTGTGGCTCTAGTTCCACTTATATTCGCTATAACAGTGTAACATTAACACAAAATAATACTGGAAGACGAATAGGTTGCTTAGACCCAAGTATTAATTTCTAACCCAATAGTAAGTTTAAGAACTTAAGCAATAAATTCAATTTGGTTATTATTTTTCCACTAGTACTCATTTATTACTGTATTAAGGGGTAATTCCATTCCATGACAGTGATCTCAACACAGACCTAGAGTGCTATATTGTGTATTCTTTCCGTAGTAAGTCTCTTCTTACTACAACTTGTGATTAAGTTAGTGACATGGGTTAGTAAGGAAGAAGGTAGGTCTGGTGCAGAGAGGTAGATTTGGGTGTCATCAGCATACAAATGATATTGAAACCCGTGGGACTTTATTAAGGAACCTAATGATGACATATAGATTGAGTAGAGAAGTAGACAGAGGAAAGAAACAAAAAGTGGTAACGGGGCAGAGGATGCTCCGGAGAAGGCTACACTAAAGGTACGGTTAGATAGATAGGACGAGAACCACAAGAGAGATGTGTCGCAGATGCCGAAGGATTGGAGGGTTTGGAGCAAAAGAGGGTGGTCAACAGTGTCAAAGGCTGCAGACAGATCAAGGAGGATAGGCAGAGAGAAGTGGCCTTTGGATTTTGCTGTAAGTAGGTCATTGGTAACCTTGACAATTGCTGTCTCTGTGGAGTGATGGGGACGAAATCCAGATTGCCTTGGGTCAAGAAGAGAATAAAGTGTAAAGAAATGGGATAAATGTGCATATACTAAATTTTCAAGGAGCTTTGAGGCAAGAGGGAGTAGGGAAATAGGACAGTAGTTGGATGGGGAGGTTGGATTGAGGGAAGGTTTTTGAGGATAGGTGTGACCAGTGCATGCTTTAGAGATGAGGGAAATATACCAGTGCTGAGGGAGAGGTTGAAAATGTGTGTGAGTATGAGGGTGAGGGTAGAAGAGAGGGAGGGGAGTAGCTTTGAGGGGATAGGGTCGAGGGGACAGGTAGTGAGGTGGGAGGACAGTATAAGGGCAGAAACTTCTTCCTCAGGGACAGGGGAAAAAGAGCTAAATTTAAGGGTATTTGGGTTTTGAATGATTGTGAGCTTTTGAGGGGGTGGGAGATTGGTAGTAAGTTGAGAGGTGATTTAATTTCTGATGGAGTCAATTTTTTTATTGAATTGGCTGGCAAAATCTTGAGCTGAGAGAGAAGTTGTATTAGGAGGGGGGGGTGGGCGGAGAAGAGTATTGAATGTTAAAAACAGACGTTTTGGGTTAGAGGAAAGAGTAGAGATGAGATTAGAGGAGTATTGTTGCTTATAAAGTTTAAAGGCAGAATAGTAGGAGTTCAGGATGAACTTGTAGTGAAGAAAGTCAGCTAAACTCTGAGATTTCCTCCAGTGTCGCTCAGCAGTATGGGAACATCTGCTTAGGTACCGTGCCAGAGGAGTATGCCAAGGCTGAGGATGAGAGTGTGATTTCTGAGCTATGGTAGGAGGGGCCAGGGTGTCAATGACCGATGTAAGGGTGGAGTTATATTGGCAGATAGATTGGTCAGGGCAGGAAAAGGAGGTGATGGAAGAGAGGAGAGGTTCGAGAGAGCTAGCGAGCTGTTGCTGATCTAATGATTTAGTGCTTCTGCGAAGTTTGGTGTAAGGGGTAGAAGAAGGGGGGTTGTAGGGAGGGAAGTGATGTTGCAAGTTAGGAGATGATGGTCAGAAAGAGGGAAAGGGGAGTTTGTGAAATTTGAGATAATGCATCAATAGCTGAAAATCAGATCAAGGGAGTGACCATCTTTGTGAGTTGGAGAGTCAGTCCATTGTGACAGGCCGAAAGAGGAAGTGAGTTGTAGAAGTTGTTTTGCAGAGGAGGCAGTGGGATTGTCAAGAGGGATGTTGGAGTCACCAAGAATGAGGGCAGGGGTGTCTGAGGAAAGGAAATAAGGAAAACAGGCATCAAAGTGACCTAAAAATTGAGTTGGGGAACCAGGGGGGAGGTATATGACTGCAACACATATAGAGAGGGGATAAAATAAATGAATCATGTGTGCTTCAAATGAAGAAAATGTGAGGGAAGAGAAGGGCTGTATTTGTTGAAAGGTGCAACAAGAGGAAAGTAAATTACCAACACCACCTTCTTGTCTATTGCCAGACCTAGGAGTGTGGCTGAAATGGAGACCCCATGTGACAGTGCAGCAGTGAATACTGTGTCTAAAGCAGAGAGCCAGGTTTCTGTAGGAGCCAGAAGGTTAAGAGAGTGGGAGATAAAAAGATCATGGATAGATGTGTGCTTGTTGCAAACAGAGCGATAGTTCTAGAGTGCACAAGTGAAGGGGGTGGTGGTTTTAGATGCAAGAGGAATGAGATTAATGTTACCAGAGTTTTGTTTTTGGAGTCTATTGAAAGGCACGCGTGGATGTGCAAGGCTAGGAAGTTGTGGGGATCCAGGATTAGGGGAGATGTCGCCAGCAGCTAGTATGAGCAAGAGGGAGAGTGACGTGAGGTGAGATGCAGATTTGCAATAATGAGACTGTTTTCGGGCTGAAGTGCAAGGGGGAGAGAAAGTCTTTAGGAATGTGTGAAGTTCATGAATACAAAAGTAAGGTGAGGTTAAGAGAGATGTCATCATGTTGACATCTTTTCGCATTAATAAAAAAGCATGTGCAAAACTGCATAGTATATACATATATGCATCTTGGAATTGGCTTACGGCTGTCACATGATACAGGAGGAAGGGATATTTGGATTAACTTCAAAATTTGCCAGAAAATATTCTACTGTTCATATCAAATTCAAAGTAAGTGCTATAGCTTCATCTTTTTATTGTTTATGTGTCTGTTATTCAATTTGACTGTATTTAGTGGTCCTTTAACCCCTTCACCCAATCAGACGTATATATATGTCTTACAGTACTTTGCTCATCATTTTGCAAGACATATATATATATATATATATATATATATGTCTTAGCTTCAGGAAGCTCCAGCAGTCTCGACTGTTAAATTATACCCGAGAGCTGGAATTCCTGAAGCTCCAGGCATCTTCCGCATATGGAACGGGAGTGCGATTGGTGCTCCGGGTTCCATATGAGGGCAGATGCCTGATCGTCACAGACGGTGACACTGTGTGTGTCACTATCTGTAACAATAGTTGCTGGTGTCGGCAGAAGGTGTGGGCGGGAGGCGGGTGATGGGTAGGCAGCGCAGCATGGGAGGTGGAGGGAGTGGGAGGGCCCTTACGCTAAAGAAAAATAAATAAAGGGACAGGGAGGGATAGGACAGCTACACTACAGACAAAGGGATGTGGATTGTTTTGGTGGGCCTAACTAATGATCGTGGGAGGGGGAGAGGTGGGGGGGATACTACACTACAGAAAATAAAAAAAAATAATTAAAAAAATATATTAAAATTAAGCAGTTTATAGGTACTAGCAGACAGCTGCCAGTACCTAAGATGGCGGCTAATAGTTAGAGGGGGACTGTATTTTGACTGTATTGAGTGGTCCTTCAATGAATAAAGTATTACATTTTTTTAAAAATGTATAACATATTAAAAATTTAAAAAAACTTAATTGATTAAACAGCTAGAGCCCAATGATCTCATTTAATAGAATTTGCTACCTTGTCAGAATTTGCAACGTTTTGATAATATACAACCTGTCAGATATTGCTACCTGTCAGAATTTGCTACCTGTCAGAATTTCTTACCTTGTCAGAATTTGCTACCTGTCAGAATTTGCTACCTTGTCAGAATTTGCAACGTTTTGATAATATACAACCTGTCAGATATTGCTACCTGTCAGAATTTGCTACCTGTCAGAATTTGCTACCTGTCAGAATTTGCTACCTTGTCAGAATTTGTAACCTGTCAGAATTTGCTACCTGTCAGAATTTGCTACCTGTAAGAATTTGCTACCTATCAGAATTTGCTACCTCTCAGAAGTTGCTACCTTGTCAGAATTTGCAAATTATCAGAATTTGCTACCGTCAGAATTTGCTACCTGTCAGAATTTGCTACTTGTCAGAATTTCTTACCTTGTCAGAATTTGCTACCTGTCAGAATTTGCTACCTGTCAGAATTTGCTACCTGTCTGTGCGCATGCTCTGTATTATGTAATCATATGTTAAAAAGGAACGTGTGGAAAAGCTATTATTTAAAACAGCAGCACTGAGAGGTAGCAGATTCTGACAAGGAAGTTGTCCTGTCGGATTTTGCTGCCGCGAATAAATGTGTGCATGCGCTGTTGAAATTGGATGTCGATACTAATAAAAGAATGAACAATTACATATAACAATTATATATAAATACACAATTCAATCACTTGTCACAGTGATGAAAAAGGCGACGTTGAAAGCGTGTCCTATATATATATACATACACACACACACACATATATATATATTTTTTTTCAATGTCATTTTTCTTTTGTTTTATTACTATTGTGATATTTAATTTCAACAGCGCATGCGTGCATTTATTTGCTGCAGCAAAATCCGACAGGACAACTTCCTTGTCAGAATCTGCTACCTCTCAGTGCGCATGCTGCTGATTTACATAATAGCATTCCACACATTCCTTTTTAACATATGTGTTTTTTATCAATCTATAATACAATATAAAGTGTATTATACAGTCTATTCACACAGGTTTTACTTTTTGGTAGATATATATATATATATATATATATATATAATTTTTAAATGTAATTTTTCTTTGTTTTATTACTATTGTGACATTCAATTTCAACAGCGCATGTGTGCATTTATTTGACATAGCAAAATCCGACAGCTTGTCAGAATCTGATACCTCTCAGTGCGTATGCTGCTGATTTACATAAACGCATTCCACACATTCCTTTTTAACATATGAGGAGTGAGATTACGTAATACAGAGCATGTGCAGTCAGAGGTAGCAGATTCTGAAAAGGTAGCACATGCTGATAGAACACTGGCTTCCTTCAATCGTTGTGTGCCCCCTTTTGCATCCAGCTGATGGGGCATGCAACGATTGGAGGAAGCAAGATTCGTAATCCATATGCTAATGAAAGCAGAAGATTCGGGCAGAGGACCAGCATTATGTTTACCATAACTCAAAGGTAAGTATTTTTTTAAAAATAAGCGTCTTTGTAATCTTTAATGAATTAAAGTGCCCCTGTTTTTAAGATCATTTTTGGATACTGTACTTTAAATTATTAAAGTTTACAATCACTTTAAAATTGTATTCTCTATCTGAATCATGAAAGTTTATTTTTGACTAGACTGTCCCTCATTCTTTTACTTTACTATCCCCTTAAGGAGAGTCAGTCTAAAACCCTGGTTTACTTGCAACCATACAATATGGATTAGACTCTCCTGATTAACGTCTGTAAAAGAACCTTTATGACAATATATACTAAGCAGATTGGCCAAATTCAATTTTTAGATGCAGATGCACTACAGTGCAGGAGTTCATCAATCAGCTGTATATATTATAGATCATTACAGTCTTCTGGGCTAAATACATCTTTCTTGCTGATATTTTCCGTTTGAGCTGTGTCTGGTATATACAGTAAGTCTTTGATCTTGTAAATATCATTAATTTAAAGAGCTGTACAGGACGGGTCTTTAAATGATGTGCCACAATAGATTGTATTTAAAGCCTCTCTTCCGGGCTCATATAATTCTACATTAATTCTTTAACTCTGTATCCAATTCCAAAAGTTATTGATTGTGTTATTACAAAAAGCTGTCTTTGAGCTGATTACATAGTATATCTTTTCTGACTAATCAATAGTTGTTTTTTTTATTTTACAGTATTGTCAGCAGCATACTAAGATCTTGAAAAAAAATAGGCAGAAATAAATGTGTAGTTATAACAAATAAGCAGTAGATGGCAGTGTTAAACAGGGATGTCTGGCATAAATGTTGAACTTTACATAGAAAATATCTGACAATTACAATAAAATAATTTGAATCATTCATATTAGATGAAAAAATTATAGAAACACATTTGTGCCATTTTTAATTTTTTCTTTCTTAGTCTTAATGTTCATTTTCTTTTTTTATGACTTAGACTCTGTTCTAATAGACTGTTTTAGTAGGCTAAGGGAAAGATATCTATTATTTTAATATTTTTTTATATTTAGCTTTATGCTGTGTCATCACATTTCATAATCACATAAAAGTTATGAATATCACTTTAATATGATTTTTATGTAATATAAGACAATGAGACAGATGTACTCAACTAAAGATCAACAAAATAAAAAAAAAGTAATTGGGATAGTACATATTCAGAGTGCAGCCATATATTAGACTAAACCTGCTCTAAAAAACTATCTAGACTTAAAGGTGCAGTTAAAAGTCTCTAGCCTTATAAACACATCATTTTTTTCTTTCATGATTCAAATAGATAGAGGTTGCGATTTTAAACAACTTTCAAGTTTACTTCTATTAAATAATTTTTTTTCTCTTGGTATATATATATAATGAAGTGAAAGAAACCACTCACAGAACTTCTTACTTGTGGGTTAACCAAAAAGCAACTTAACTTTAATTTGACGTTTTCGTTTCGAGGTTCAAACTGACCCCTTCTTCAGAATAAAGTTTATTCTGAGGAAGGGGTCAGTTTGAACCTCGAAACGTCAAATTAAAGTTAAGTTGCCTTTTGGTTAACCCACAAGTAAGAAGTCCTGTGAGTGCTTTCTTTCACTTCATTTGTTTGGTACATGTTAGCACCCAGGCTGATGTCACAGGAGGCTGGATTTACTATATGAGGGATTATATATATATATATATATTTAAAAGGATTCCTAGGTAGGCTCAGGAGCTGCTGATTGGAGGCAGCAGATATATGCTTCATGTTATTGGTTCGCCCAATGTGTTAACTAGCTCCTAGTAGTGCATTGCTGCTTCTTCAACAATGTATCCCAAGTGAATAGCTAATAGAAGTAAATTGGGAAGTTGTTTAAAATTGTATGTTCTTGATGAATCATGAAAAAAAAAAATAGTGTGTAGTTTGTTCAGCCCCAGCATACTCTTGTGTACAGGGCAGATTATGGATAGAGTGAGAGCTTAAAAATATATATATATATATAAATGGCTGCCTCGTGCATGGAGCAAACCTATCTATATTGTGGTGCCAATCTCATTGTGAAAAGAAGGGATGAATGTAATATGTATAGTGAGCTAAAATAGGCTGCACCATGACTAGGTACTGTTTTGTTGAACAAATTGAAAGTGCCTATTTTTTCCTGATAATGTTCATTTTTTTTAAATTTCTGTATTACATTTCTCTATAAACATGATTGGTCATTCTCCTTAATTGACATCACTGTACATTGAAATAAAACAACTTGCAGAGCTATAAAAGAGACAAGAAATGGATTGATTGAGCATTGTTACCAGCATTGTTACTTGCAGGAGAGTAGATACTCAGCTTTCCTACCATTAGTCTTTTGATTTGTTTAGGGAAGACTGTTCATCCTTACTGTATTGTGCAGTATTGTGACTTATAATAGCAGTGACCATTAGTTTTCTACTCACTGGCTGATATTAGTCTTAAAACCCCATTCCCAGGTGGCCCAGTGATATACCCCTAATGTGACCCAGCACCAAAGCTTTATTTAGCTGCCTTAATGGGAATTGACCCTTAAATGAATAGACTTAAATGTGTCTATTGTGCTGTCAGTGGAATACGTCACTGCCAGGGAACAAGATACAAACTTTAGTTAAGTGGACAACCACGGATTAACCCCTTTGATCCCAGAGTGCATCAGCACATTGGTTTGCAAGGTTAAGAGTCACAAGACCACCTATAACTACAGATGGGTTCATTCACAGGGTACTTTTTATGAGTTGTAATATACTGCAATGGTAACATTTTTCAAGGCAGTCTGTTATATACAGATAGAGCGGTTCCCTGAAAAGGTATAATCTGTAGCACGAGGTTCATATGCACAGCACATCATAGATTATATGTTAGGTCTTAGAGTGAATACTGTATACCAGATAGAAAGAAAGATATGAATAAACTAGAAACTGTTCATAAGGGCTACTGAATTGTACTTGGTCTAAAAATAACATATAGTTTAGGGGAGAGAAAGGGCAGAGGTAATAGAAACTTTCAGGTATTTAAAGGGCCAATATATTGGAAAAAAACACAAGCTCTCATTCTTTAGAACCTTGTCCTTTTATCACTATCAACCCTGTAAATCTATGTGTTTACCCCCCTTTAATTGGGTTAAACACAAAGGCCTAGATTACGAGGTTTGCGGTAAGCTAAAAAGCAGTATTAACAGGTGCTAACGCTGCTTTTTTACTACCGCTGGTATTACGAGTCTTGCAGGTTTAGGGGCACCGCACACTTTTTTGGCCTTACCGTTAAACGACTTACGTAAACCTTGTAAAGTCTTTTTTCTATGGGACTTTCATAGCGCTGGTATTACGAGTCTGTCCTGGGAGGCCAAAAAGTGAGTGCTCTATCCCGTCAAGATTCCTAATGCATTTGAAAGTCAGTAGTTATAAGTTTTATGTACAACGCTGTAGCATAAAACTCATAACTAAAGTGCTAAAATGTACACTAACACCCATAAACTACCTATTAACCCCTAAACCGAGGCCCTCCCACATCGCAAACACTATAATTAAATTATTAACCCCTAATCTGCCACTCTGGACATCGCTGCCACTAGAATAAACATATTAACCCCTAAACCGCCGCACTCCCGCCTCGCAAACACTAGTTAAATAATATTAACCCCTAATCTGCCGCCCCTAACATCGCCGCCACCTACATTATACTTATTAACCCCTAATCTTCCGCTCCGGACATCGCCGCAACCTACATTATATTTATTAACCCCTAATCTGCCGTCCCCAATGTCGTAGCAACCTACCTACACTTATTAACCCCTAATCTGCCGCCCCCAATGTCGCCACCACTATATTAAAGTTATTAAGCGCTAAATCTAAGTCTAACCCTAACACCCACTAACTTAAATATAATTTAAATAAATCTAAATAAAATTACTATCATTAACTAAATTATTACTATTTAAAACTATACTTACCTGTAAAATAAACCCTAAGATAGCTACAATATAACTAATAGTTACATTGTATCTAGATTAGGGTTTATTTTTATTTCACAGGCAAGTTTGTATTTATTTTAACTAGGTAGAATAGTTATTAAGTAGTTATTAAATATTTAATATCTACCTAGCTAAAATAAATACAAAAGTACCTGTAAAATAAAACCTAACCTAAGTTACCTAAATTAAATTAAATTAGCTAAAGTACAAAAAAAACACTAAATTACAGAAAATAAACAAATTACAGATATTTAAACTAATTACACCTAATCTAATAGCCCTATCAAAATAAAAAAAGCCCCCCCAAAATAAAACAAAACCCTAGCCTAAACTAAACTACCAATAGCCCTTAAAAGGGCCTTTTGCGTGGCATTGCCCCAAAGTAATCAGCTCTTTTACCTGTAAAAAAAAAAATACAAACAACCCCCCAACAGTAAAACCCACCACCCACACAACCAACCCCCCAAATAAAATACTATCTAAAAAGACTAAGCTCCCCATTGCCCTGAAAAGGGCATTTGGATGGGCATTGCCCTTAAAAGGGCAGTTAGCTTTTTTGCAGGCCCAAACCCTAAGCTAAAAATAAATCCCACCCAATACACCCTTAGAAAAACCTAACACTAACCCCCTGAAGATCGACTTACCGGGAGAAGTTTTCATCCAAGCCGGACAGAAGTCCTCAACGAAGCCGGGAGAAGTCTTCATCCAAGCCGGGCGAAGTGGTTCTCCAGACGGGCAGAAGTCTTCATCCAGACGGCATCTTCTATCTTCATTCATCTCACGCGGAGCGGGTCCAACTTCAAGACATCCGACGCGGAGAATCCTCTTCATCCGACGACTAAAGATGAATGAAGGTATCTTTAAGTGTTGTCATCCAAGATGGCGTCCCTTAGATTCCGATTGGCTGATAGAATTCCATCAGCCAATCGGAATTAAGGTAGAAAAAATCCTATTGGCTGTTGCAATCAGCCAATAGGATTGAACTTCAATCCTATTGGCTGATCCAATCAGCCAATAGGATTGAGCTTGCATTCTATTGGCTGTTCCAATCAGCCAATAGAATGCAAGCTCAATCCTATTGGCTGATTGTATCAGCCAATAGGATTGAAGTTCAATCCTATTGGCTGATTGCATCAGCCAATAGGATTTTTTCTACCTTAATTCCGATTGGCTGATAGAATTCTATCAGCCAATCGGAGTCTAAGGGATGCCATCTTGGATGACGTCACTTAAAGGTACCTTCATTCATCTTTAGTTGTCGAATGAAGAGGATGCTCTGCGTCGGATGTCTTGAAGATGGACCCGCTCCGCGCCGGATGGATGAAGATAGAAGATGCCATCTGGATGAAGACTTGCCCGTCTGGAGGACCACTTCGCCCCGGCTTGGATGAAGACTTCTCCTGGCTTCGTTGAGGACTTTGGCCTGGCTTGGATGAAAACTTCTCCCGGTAAGTCGATCTTCAGGGGGTTAGTGTTAAGTTTTTTTAAGGGTGTATTGGGTGGGTTTTATTTTTAGGTTAGGGTTTGGGCCTGCAAAAGAGCTAACTGCCCTTTTAAGGGCAATGCCCATCCAAATGCCCTTTTCAGAGCAATGGGAAGCTTAGGTTTTTTTAGATAATATTTTATTTGGGGGGTTGGTTGTGTGGGTGGTGGGTTTTACTGTTGGGGGGGTTGTTTGAATTTTTTTTTACAGGTAAAAGAGCTGATTACTGTGGGGCAATGCCCCGCAAAAGGCCCTTTTAAGGGCTATTGTTAGTTTAGTTTAGGTTGGTTGCGTGGGTGGTGGGTTTTACTGTTGGGGGGGTTGTTTGTATTTTTTTTTACAGGTTAAAGAGCTGATTACTTTGGGGCAATGCCCCGCAAAAGGCCCTTTTAAGGGCTATTGGTAGTTTAGTTTAGGCTAGGGTTTTTTTTTTTTTTTAATTTTTTTATTGAGGATAAAATGAAATACAAACTTGAAGTACATGGTACAAGCAATGCATCAAATATTTACATCACAACTTATATCTTAGGGTGTACCTGGAAAATAAGAGTCCTCACTATTTTTCACCTCTAAACATTATAGGCCACTCTTGGACCTTAGGAGCTGGAATAGTCTGCAATCAGAGGTTAACTTAAAACAAAAAATAAAACAAAACAATCTGCAACAAATAAAAATACAAGAAAAATGAAACTGCTAGAAAAGATGAGGGCAGAGGCTATATAGCGTGAGGGAGTGCCCCGTGTTCAGCTCATGTTATGATATAAATAACCTGTACCTACATATTTACATACATGTTCTCAAGCAGAGGGAGTAGTGGCTAGGGGAGAAGGGGGTGGATCCAACACCGCTCACTTAAATATATTACTAAGGCAGATATAGTTGAGATTATCCCTACACAAAGGGTGTACGGGTGGTTATCCTGTTCCTAATTGTGATATGAATAAGAGCTATTCTTTTAAACCCCATATGAGGTCACCACCCCGCAGCTCCGGCCGCAAGCCGCGCGGGGGTGCCTAGGCGTTAAATTATATATGCAGGATGTTAGGTAATAGGGGATTGTGTAGGAATATATACTGTTAATGTGAAAAGAGATAGTCAAAGAGATGATATAGACAACCAGCAAAGTCCGCCAACTTTTAAATATAGAGCTCAGGTCAGATTCAAATATAATAAAATATCTTAAACAATCTATAGTTGGTACAAGAAAAATGTTATAAGTATATCTTCAACCTCATGAACCAATAATACTATGTTTTCAGCGTGAAGGGATAGCTGTATGTATCAGGCAGTCATAATGAAGCATACTGTATGTACAAAATGTCCAGCGCACCTTAATCAACAAGTGACATAGATCTATCAAGTAGCTTACTAAAAGTTGATAGCTGATATATCTTCTCGAGATAGACCCTATTAGATATTGTAAAGGATTAACTGTATTGGCCAAACTAAGCATCAAATAACTACATAAAACAAAACCCACACAGCCGCCCCAAGATTATATCTCCTGGTGATTGCTTTATCGGCACTTGCCATTCAGTTAATGAGGCGTAGCTTGGCAAAAGCACATTAGCAAATGGTTAACCTCCTGTGTCCAGCTGGCCATAGTAGATGGTGTGGGTGTAATTATTTATGGGATACTTGCCAGACAAGATCAACTGGCACAGGGGATCAAATTTCCTGGTATAATTTTGCAGAGCTGGGGGAGCTGTCTCACCGGGTGGTGTCCGCAACATTTTGAACATGAGTCCGGGTATCCCAGAAGAAGCAGCCGCTAGGAAGCCCTGATTTAGTAGGGCTGATGACAAATCATTTGTGCGTTGTCGGGTCGCATAAAGGAATCCAGTCGGCAGATCAGACTTAGATGTCAGTCCCGGGGTCCCCACTGCAGTTGAGCTGAACCCGGTATCCGCTTCAAGCACTGTCTTGGCTTTCTCCGTTATTGACCATGTTGCGGCCCGAGGTATTTGGCTTAGAGGGGATATTGCAGGCATAAGAAGCTCCGAAGGTAAGTCCACTCTGTAAACCTCCATACCCAATCGCTCTTCACTCACCCAGCATTGAGCAGACTTTTGTTTTGTGGAGATCTGTCGGTGTTTGGGTAGCCCCTCCGTTGTACATGCTCCAGGGGATGAGTCAAACGCCAACTGTGTGTGCGCCGCCCCAGGGAGCCTCTGTGTCTCAGGCGGGTGATTACTTGTCTTGATATCTGCTTGATATTTATCCAGTAGAGGATCTATAGTAGATACTCCGGTCTCCTGAGCCAAATGCAAGCGCTGTATTAGGTAATCATATGGTGCATTGTCCAGTAGCTTTAACATGCGTTCGGTAAATTTTGACAGTAGCTCCTCGTGACTCGTTTGCATTTGCTCCTCCGCCATATTGGTCATATACCACTTGTCACTGTTGTACTATGGGCAAATCTCAACTTCACCCTGTAGTTGATAGTGTGGTATGATGGGACTGACCTCTGATCCTCAAGAGCTATATTGTGGTGAAGAATAGGTAAATCGGAGTTGTCCGACAGCACCAATAACCCCGTTTCTTCCCGGGGGGGGTGGATACCTAACAGTGGGCCGCCGCCCTAGGCCTTAATGTTCCAAGCTGAGTCCCCAGATTCATGAAAACAGCAGAAAAGGTAGATATGGGACCACGACTGCCAGAGTTGTGATGTCCTTCTTAAATATATTTGTGATCTTGCTGTTAGGGCACAATAACCAGCGGATTACTGTAGATTCGGCTAGAGCCCTCAGAGAATGCGTCCTTTCTAGGTTGCTGCATGGACACGCCCCCCGGCTAGGGTTTTTTTTTATTTTGGGGGGGCTTTTTTATTTTGATGGGGCTAGTAGATTAGGTGTAATTAGTTTAAATATCTGTAATTTGTTTATTATTTTCTGTAATTTAGTGTTTTTTTGTACTTTAGCTAAATTAATTTAGGTAATTGTATTTAATGTAGTTAATTTATTTAATTATAGTGTAGTGTTAGGTGTTATTGTAACTTAGGTTAGGTTTTATTTTACAGGTACTTTTGTATTTATTTTAGCTAGGTAGTTATTAAATAGTTAATAACTATTTAGTAACTATTATACCTAGTTAAAATCAATACAAACTTGCCTGTGAAATAAAAATAACACCTAAGCTAGCTACAATGTAACTATTAGTAATATTGTAGCTAGCTTAGGGTTTATTTAAAAGGTAAGTATTTCGTTTTAAATAGGAATAATCTAGTTAATGATAGTAATTTTATTTAGATTTATTTAAATTATATTTAAGTTAGGGGGTGTTAGGGTTAGACTTAGATTTAGAATAACTTTAACATAGTGGCGGCGACGTTGGGGGCAGCAGATTAAGGGTTAATAAATGTAGGTAGGTGGCAGCGGCGATGTTAGGGACGGCAGATTAGGTGTTAATAATATTTAACTAATGTTTGTGAGGCGGGAGTGCGGTGGTTTAGGGGTTAATAAGTGTAGGTAGGTGGTGGCGACATTGTGGGCGTCAGATTAGGGGTTAATAAATATAATGTAGGTGTCTGCGATGTCGGGGGCAGCAGATTAGGGGTTAATAAGTATAATGTAGGTGGCGGCGATGTCGGAGCAGCAGATTAGGGGTTAATAAGTATAATGTAGGTGGCGGCGATGTCGGGGGCGGCAGATCAGGGGTTAATAAGTATAATTCAGGTTACGGCGATGTCGGGGCGGCAGATTAGGGGTTAATAAGTGTAAGATTAGGGGTGTTAAGACTCGGGGTTCATGTTAGGGTGTTAGGTGTAAACATATATTTTATTTCCCCATAGGAATCAATGGGGCTGCATTACTCAGTTTTACGCTGCTTTTTTGCAGGTGTTAGACTTTTTTTCAGCTGGCTCTCCCCGTTGATTAATATTGGGAAATCGTGCATGAGCACGTTACACCAGCTCACCACTGACTTAAGCAGCGCTGGTATTGAAGTGAGATTTGGAGCAAAATTTTGCTCTACGCTCACTGTTTGTCTTTTAACGCCGGGTTTGTAAAAACCTGTAATACCAGTGTTGCAGGAAAGTGAGCGGTGACAATAACGTGCAAGTTAGCACCGCACCCCTGTTACCGCGAAACGCGTAATCTAGGCGATAGTTTCTAGTTACACAGCTGGGTCATGTGACTAGTGCTGCTAATTGGGTCAGTGGCAGTTTTCCATCTTGCCCATATACAAATGGAATTCAGATGTGCTTTAACTTTTTAATGCAGCGCTAAAGTTCAAATTGCCTGTGCTCCATGCACCAACATCATAAGTCATTTTTTTGTTGAGCTAAGGCTTGAACTGTTCTCCAATCAGCGCTCTAGCCATAAGGCAGGTTTGTTGTAGCCGGAGCACAGGGAATTTGAATTTTAGCGCTACATGAAAAAGTTACAGTGTATTTTCATTACAACTGATGAATTAAACTCCATCTAAAATATTGCTAACATTCCAGATCTGTTTAGAAAAGGGGATGTTTACTATCACTTTAAAGGGACATTAAAGGGACAGTATACACCAAACAGCATGTGATAAACACTACTTTAAAGAAGAATATGCACAGATACTGTATAAAACCTTTTAAAAACTTACTTAGATGCTCACAGTTTAGCACTGTTGATGAGTTAGTCTGAGACACCCACTGAAAGGGGCTGGGTAAACAAAATGAGCAAAAAGTCCACCCTCCCCCTTCCCCTGCATATGAAAAGACAGATAACATAAACAGGAGCAAGCAGGAGTCTGTAAACGCGCGTATCCATCTGACACTGTGGGGCTTGGTTAGGAGTCTGAAAATCAGCACAATGTTCCTAAAAAATAAGCAAAACTATACATTTTTATAAAAACACTACCAGATGGGCTATATAAATGGATCAGCTACAAAACATTTATGCAAAGAAAAATTGAGTATACAATATCCCTTTAAACTCATGGTTACAACTTGAGTGACATGGTTAGTACTTTCCATGCTTGTGTTTTTCCTCTTGTATCTGCGGCTCTTTTTAAAGCCGATCTCTTATTTTAGCCAAATAAAAAAAAGCCAGTTGGTAAAGCTCTGCATCTTTAGTTTGGGTACTGCCATCTTGTAGCTTGCGTATTGTTGCATCCTGTGATAGAAGCAGTGAGCTTTCACAGAATACTAATGATACTGTCTTTTGACAGCTATACCTTGCACGTTGGATTAGCTTACACAACACAAAACATGAGCTTTACATATTTGCAGTTTTTTTTTTTTACACAGTTTAAAAGTTACATAACAAATATAAAAATGCTTCAGGAATAATAAAGAGCAATGTACCCACTTCAAACATACGCACTTAGAATATTGCGTGCTGGATAACGTAATCCCATATAGAAATCAATGGAGCAAAAAAAAAACTGAAAAAAAAACCTAACACTCTACTCGCGCGCAAACCAGATCACATATTATCATGTGTGCTAACCCAACAGGAAAATATTTATATTTCACATTCCAATGTTTTTCACACGAAAGAATATGTTCTATTTATTTATAAATACATATTTATATATATATATGTACAATGTTTTTTTTTGTACAAATATATATTTTTATATATATATATATATATATATATATATATATACACAGTATATATATATATACATATATATAAATATGATTATATATAGGTATTGCTATATACAGATATTTATGGGAATATCTATTTAAAAATACATAGAACATATTCTGCTATGTGCAGAACATTGGAATGTAGAATATTTACAGTAAATACACAGTATAACACTCTCTGATAGATTACAAGTTTTGCCTTATGAGCGGCTCGGTGCTAACTTGCAAGTTATTGTCACCGCTCACCTCCCTATAGCGCTGCTATTACAGGTTTTCAAAAACCCGGCGTTAGCAGGCAATATGTGATCGTTGAGCAAAAATGAGCTCCATACCGCAAGTTCAAATATTTCATCTCTGAGCACTCAGCTACACGACCTGATGCAGCAGAGTGCTCAGAGATGAAAAGGCAGGACACACCGAGCGCGCACAGCCGCATCTACATGCTGCGCACCGCTCCGCTTGCAGTGTGTCACAGCCTTACATATCCTTATTCTCTCCCTAACCCTATCAGTTCAATATCCAGATCATATCCTGCAACGTTTTAAAAAACCTTTTCTAAGCTGCAATGTTACCTGCAACTCTTAAAGGGTCAGTAAACACAAGTAATTTCTGCTGTGCTGCTATAGAATAACATATCAGCTAAGTCTTAAAGTTTTTAAGACAAATTAACATCCTTTTCACTGCAATTATTCAATAGCCAAACTACACCCAAGATTTGCATTATTTGGAGGAGCCAATCTGGGCTTTATTTCAAAGACCAATATAGTAGGTCCCAGCACCCAATTAGTACAGCTGCAAATCTCCTAGGGGCCACTACCCTGGACCCCAAACAATCCAATAATAGCAAGTAAGGTGACAATTATTAATTTATTATGTCACAAAAGGCAACAAAAATTAAATTAATAATTCTGCTGTCACCTTACGTGCTATTACTTTATTTCAAAGACGACAAGGCTAGTCACTGTCAATAAAGGTAGCATAAAATGTATTGTTTTGGAATTGCTATCTTATATAGCAAATTAGGGACATGTATGTAGCAGGGTTAGCCTTGAAAGGTCAGCATGGTGCATTTCAAGTTCTGAGAATTAGAAATTGCTCAATTGTCAGAGCTAAATGACATGAAAAGGGACAAAATACATAAAGAAAATATGTTGCAAGTCCTTTCATTATGCATAAATAAACATTTTATATACAAATCTGAAGGTGTTATACAACTTATGATCACAACATTGTAAATAATGATGTTTCGATTATAACATTTTAATAGTAAATCACTATTAATGATAACCAGATTCCTTTCAAAGTGTAAAGTGCTAGTCCTGCAACAATGCAGAGATATTTAATGTGTTTTCTGTTTACACCTGTCAGCTGGGAGCGTCTTTATGAAGAACACGGACATTACATGGTTACTGTCACAAGCTCAGAGTCCGTTCTGTGTCAGGAGAGAGTCATTGGATCGATCACCAACTGCTACCTACGTAAGTCCAACCATAACTTAAAGGGACAGCAAACACAGATTGTAATAAAAAAAATGTTTTATTTTTTTATGTGGCCTTTTTTTCCTGTAATTTAACATTGAAAATTAAGAGTTATCCATTTCTGAGGATTTGAAGTGCACACTGCAAGCTCCACAAGGCCAATCCTGCTACATATCTGTACTTAATTGGCCTTATCAGAGATTATCATATAACAAACTGCAAAGCAATGGAAAGGCTTTGGAAATTAAAAATGACACTATTTAGTAATAATTTAGCAATGTCCTTGTCAGTTTGACTGATTCTGGTGTTAGCCTAGAAGTATATAAGCTTTACATTTGTCCTTGGCTAATCCTGACCCTATTAAAAAATAAAAACAAACAATCTATTTTGTACTGCTGGCTTGCAGCACTAGCACTAGCTACAGCTGTACAGCTGCTCCTCTGAAGACATTTCATATAGGAAATAGTGAACAAATGGATTTTCATTAAAGGGACATGAAAACCAATTCTTTTTTCTTGATTCAGACAGATCATGCAATTTTCAAAATTTTCTAATTTATTATCAAATTTAATTGTTCTTTTTGTATCTGTTGTGTCTGGAGTAGTATATGGCAGCAGTTTTGGTACAATGTTATTCATTTGCAAGAGCACTAGATGGCAGCACTATTTACTGCCATATTGTGCTCCAGACACCTATCTCTTCAACAAAGAATATAATTAGAACAAAGCAAATTTGATAATATAAATAAATTGGGAACTTTTTAAAGAATGGCATGCTTTGTCTCAATCACAAAAGAAAATTTTTGGGTTTCATATCCTTTTAACAAATGAATCCTAAATTACTCCCTTAAAGAATATTGTATGGAAAGAAACAACAGATTTTGTGATGAAGGATTTGTTTGAAACAATTTTTTGTCCATGCTCATTTATAATGCACATATAAAAAGGAATGTCCCTTTAATATAATGAAAAACCATCTGATCTTTAAATAAAAAAGGTGTAGAAATAATAAAATGAGCTATTTTATCTGCACAGGGATAGAAGCCACTGAAATTACCCTTTCTCTTAGAGCGCCCATTCAGTAGCTGCTGTCAAACAAGGTGGCAGCCGATGACAGCTTGGTGATATGATGCCCATACTTGTGTGACCCAGTCCATGGTCCCCTCACCCTTTAACCCCAAAGCTGTCAGACTTGTATGATGATTTAAAGATGGCAATTCCCAAATGAGTAAGACTCAGAAACCCATAAATACACTTTCAGTCAAAGACCATGGAAAACATTATGTCTAGGACCCTACGTTTATTCTACTGGGACAACACGACTGCAAACTAGTTTTTTTATTCATTAAAGTTGTTTCAGTTTTCAAACTTTATTTTAACCCTTCACTGCAACTCATTGAATTGCAGACACATCCAGCAGATAATTTTCTCTGATGTTAAACAAAGTAAAGTCTCCTACCCTTTGTTAAGAACATAGAAATCATAATGTTCTTTATAGTCAGAGAGATCAGGGTTAGAGATCAAAAGCATATCAATTAAAAAAATTAAAACAACATTCACAAAGAATTCCAAAATACCCATCGCTTTTTATTTACCTTTTAACCATCCACCAAAAATGTCAATTTTTCTTACGTACTGGACAAGGCCATGGATGTTCTACGGCAGGGATTGGTGTGATATAACAGGGTTGGATGGAGTCAGGGCAAGGGTGGGTGGCACTAGGGCAGCCCCTGGTTTGGCTCTGGATATCAGGACATTGGCCTTGAACAGGAAACAGTGGGAGGAACAGAATTCCAAACTTCTTGCTAATGCTCATAGGTTGATGGGTTCTTTCTGCTAATGCTCATTGGTTGATAGTTACTTCCTGATAACGCTTATGGGTTGATATTTACTTCCTGCTAATGCCAATGGGTTGATAGGTGCTCCCTGCTAATGCTCATGGGTTGAGGGTTACTTCCTGCCAACGCTCATGGGTTGATAGGTACTTCTTGCTAACGCTCATGGGTTGGAGGGTACTTCCTGCTAATGCTCATTGGTTGATAGGTACTACCTGCCAACACTCATGGGTTGACAGGTACTACCTGCTAATGTTCATGGGTTAATAGGTACTACCTGCTAATGCTCATTGGTTGATAGGTACTACATGTTAATGCTCATGGGTTGAAGGATACTTCCTATAAATGCTCATGGGTTGAAGGGTACTTCCTGCTGATCCTCACAGGTTGATAGGTACTTCCTGCCTGTTGTGTTAGAGTAGTCTATGCAGACCATGCAGACAGGAACAAGGAGCAGACCTCTGGCATTCTGTGGGTATGGTCAGATTTTTTACCTACACTAATGCCTGGAATTTGGAAAGACTCCATTGCCCATGTGAAGTGTACTAATGCCTGTTGTGCCTTCTATTTTCCAAGAGGTTCTCTCATTTACTTTTCATTTTCTAATGTGCATGTCAATTTATGTACTGTTTTATTGAGGGGGTTTTACTGTTTTAATTAGTTGTTCTGTGAAAGCCAATCATAACTCATGGATGTGGCAAGGGTCAGGTCAGGTACACATCTCTTTGAATTATGCCATTTTTGAATTGCAATGTTATTTTTTACACAAGGTATTTTTTACACAAGATATTAGTTTTACAATAATGGAACACACAACATTGGAAATCTTGCTAAAAGAACAAGTGTGGCGTTATTGACTAAACTGTTTTAGACAATGTATAAACAAACACGTAATTTGTGCGTATGGGCAAACACTAACACATTCCGAGTGACATTGTCATGCTTTGTAAGAGAGTTTATTTTACAAATGTTTTTTTTTATTATTGAACTTAGGCCAAGGAACCTTAGTAGGAAGTGCACAGCTGTTACTAATATATTACCAAAAAGTGATTACATTTCTACATTTATTCATATTTTTTTTTTTAAAAAAATGAACCTTTTAATACTGCTCTTTCATATGTATGATAGAATATTTTCTATCAATGTCCCTTCTGTGCTTTCTGAATAATTGACTTGCATTGTTAGCAAGTCAGCTGTATTTTCTTGAACGTATTTGGGCATTGTGACTGTGTTTCGGTCTAGTCACCTGTAACATGTGACTTTGTAGCTGGCTTGCCTTTAGGTAGTAGACGACTTGGAGTTTTTTTTCCAGGTTTAAAGAAGTTAGACTCTCTACCCAATCAAATGCAAGCCAGATCTTAGTGAATAAGCCCCTGTTTTTCAGGGCTTTTTCTTATAAGTAAGTAATTTTTGTTTTGAGTAGCCCCAATGTTATATCAGAGTTTACTGATTTCCCATCAATGTTATCTTCCACCAACTCCACTACTTAGTTATGCCTTTATTCTTTTACACTTTGTGTAAATCATCCCCACATTATCTTTTAGCCTCTATAGTGCTAGCTTCTAGACACACCAATTATCAAAATAATGTAAATTAGCCTGGAACTGAAGCCTCCATATAACAAAAGTGCTTATAGAGACAGTAATTAGCAAAATAATGTAAATCAGCCTGAAACTGAAGCTGTTCTATTGATTTAAAAATGATCTTGTCTTTACCTCGAACCAGATATCACATGGCCTTTGTTTTTTGACATATTCCATATTCCACACAAAGACCTAAACCTTAAAAAATTTACAATCAATGCTAAAATAATCAATAATTTAAAACATATATATCTGTTCCCTGTTTTTTGTAAAGAGACATATTTATCAGTAGTAAATCCCCAACGTGCTACTGTGAAGCAGCTAAAAAGTAATGTTAAAAAGGGCTTATTTGGCGCAAGATCAGAACTATGTACAAATAGCTGATGCCAGTCTCTGCATTATCAACAAGTGTCCATTGCTGTGCTTGCACATAGCCTGAACAAATGCTGAAATGTTAAAAAAGCCCCTTTTTTTAAAGGGACATGAAACCCACTTTTTTTCTTTCATGATTCAGATAGAGAATACAATTTTAAATAACATTCCAATGTACTTCTATTATCTAATTTGCTTCATTCTTCAGATATCCTTTGTTGAAGAAATAACAATGCACATGCGCAAGCCAATCACATGAGACATCTATGTGCAGCTACCAATCAGCATCTACTAAGCCTATTTAGATGTGCTTTTCAACAAAGGATATCAAGAGAATGAAGCAAATTAGAAAATAGAAGTAAATTGGAAAGTTTTTTAAATTGCTTGCTCTTTCTATATCAAGAAAGAAAACATTTTGGTTTCATGTCCCTTTAATGCACTTTGCATACTATTGACTTACATTAAATAATTACTGACAGAGGGAAGTTAATAGAGATTGGACTGTGATACCATCTGAAAATGTCTTCTACTGTTGCGACAGAAAGAACTAGTAGTTACTGTCAATTGGCTTCTGGAGGGCAGAATGTATTTTTTAGCACAAGGATGTTGATTGTTCATGAGTTTGCAATGATAGTGACAGGGGTGTTGATAAATAGGTCACCTTGCCCTATGTCATTGATACATTGGGGAAAGGACATGAACACTTAAAACAGGACAAGAAGTATCGTAAGCTATGATTGGTCAGTGTGAAACATATGCTGATCTGTCAATGGTTTTAATGGGACATAAAACCCCATTTTTTTCTTTAGTGATTCAGATTCATACAATGTTAAACAAATTTCCAATTTACTTATATTCTAAAATTTGTTTTATTCTCTTGTTGGTGGAGCAGCAATGCACTACTGGTTGCTATCTGAATACATCAGCTGAGCCAATGGCTAGAGGCAAATGTGTGCAGCCACCAATCAGCAGCTACCTAACCAGTAGTGCATTGCTGTGCCTGCCTAAGTATGATTTTTAACTAAAGATATCAAGAGAAGGAAGCAAATTAGATAATAGAAGTACATTGAAGAATTGTTTAAAATTGCTGCTCTATCTGAATCATGAAAGTTTAATTTTGACTAGACCTTTAACTTTAAATTATTTCCTGGGATGTAGGGAACGAATGATCAAAGAATTTAGTAACTACTGCTCTTAGGATCATTGGATCTTAAAACCATCCAATTTTAGTTTTCTCTGACTAGACGTCTTGGGACAGAAATAATCCTCAGCTTATTCACAATAGCATGCTGGCTCATTAGCCAGGATATAGATAAGCCACCATCACCCAGAGCATTAAAGGGACTGTATACACCAATTTCCATTTAACTGCATGTAATAGACACAACTATAAAGAATAATATGCACAGATACTGGTCTAAAAATCCAGCATAAAACCTATAAAAAAAACTTACTTAGAAGCTCCCAGTTTAGCACTGTTAAGGGGCTGAGAACGCAAGAAGAACAGACACTCCCCCCCTCCCCTCTTCCCTGCATATGAAAAGACCCATTACACAACCAGTAGACATCAGTATACATCTAAAACGTTAGGGCTTGGTTAGGAGTCTGAAAATCAGCACAATGTTATTTAAAAAATAAGCAAAACTATACATTGTTACAAAAACGCTTCCAGATGGGCTGTATAAATGGATCAAAGCATTTATGCAAAGAAAAATCTAGTGTACAATGTCCCTTTAATGCTTGTTAATGCATTTTTCTTAAAGGGACAGTATACTGTAAAATAGTTTTTCCCTTAATGTGTTTTCAATTGCTTTTTTTACCAACAGCAGAGTAAAAAAATTATGAAAATTAGTTTTTTAAGGCTTATTTGTGTATATTAAAGCTCTGATTTTGTGTTTTGAAGCCACAACCTAATAAAATGGGTTGAGCTTGTAGGTATAATCAGATCTCATTACTGTATCACATTGTGCACATATACCTGCTTCTTTATCTTATATCTGTCCTTAAAACAATCACCAGTACTTTGAGAGAACGATGGAAAATCAACATTTTATTACCTTATCTCTTCTTTATCACACTGGGAGTGTAATTTCTTCTGCTGGCTGTGTTTACAAAGCTTATCTATAGCTGGTACGCGCGGCCACAAACTTTCAGAATAGGTGGGGATACCACATGCTAAATCAACAATTTCAAATGCCAATATAAGGTTAAAGGAGCTACGTGTAAACAATTTAATACACTCCAGCAGGTAAAGTGAATCATTAGGAACAAATTAAAGGGGAGAAAATGTTTGAGTAAACTGTCCCTTTAATAGAAATATATCAGTTTGTGATCAGGGCTTTTGTTAAATGGACATGAAACCCAAAATATAAGTGCAAGCGAATGTTGAAAGGAAGCATGTTTTCTAATACACATGTAATAACTAGAAGGGATCCAGAGAAAGTTTTGCCTTTCACGGGGCACAGAGAATATGCACATATGACCATGCACTCTCATTTAAACACCTGTGACTACTCAGTGACAAAAAATATTATTCCTGTGATAGCTCAGTTTCAGTCATCATTGACAGACACATTGCCAACACTCAGGGAGCAGACAACATGTTTGAAAGAGGGTGCACATTGCATATACACATATGCTCTCTAAAGTAGAGATACAGGAAATATAATGCTAATATTTATTCTATAGGAGGCTCTAGAAAGGAGATAATAATGTGGAAAATATTAGTAGTGGAATGATGAACATATGACTATATATATTGAGGCCAATATGCAAATGGTAACAGTGATGCAAAATTAACAATGATAATTAAATAGGCAACAGTGTCTATATTAGGTATGGAGGCTATATACACGAATAGCACTAGGTAATGTAAGAGTTAATGGCTATATACTTATAGCTCCAGAGCAGGTATCAATGAAAAAGTCCTTTATCCAGGAACACAGGATCTTCAACTTGGTGGAGGAGGAAGGCAGCACTCTAACTTCACCAGGGTGTGTGTGGAGACTCTACATCAAAACGATAGAACAGAAAGAGGCGCCACATGTGTGAATCAGTAGCGCAAGATGTATCATGCACAGTGAGAAAACACAGGGTACTCACATGTAACAATGGCAATGATCTATGTTGAATGCTCTCAAAGTGTGTAGAAATATTAACAATACATTTTGCTCTGTAAAATGTATCAATTGAACAGTTTTGCAAGAAGGATTGTTGTGTGTTGAACAAAAAAAGGATTATTTTCAAAACTAAAGTACATTCATGCACATTTCTGTTTTGAGTTTTTACATATCTATTTAAAATGTTCTAATATTTTATTTTGACATGCAGTGTGAAACAACTGATTTATAAAGAAACTTTAAGTCTTGGGGTAGGGTATACATACACACACACACACACACAAACATTTTATATAGATAGAATGTATAGACGGAATGTACAGTTTAGAAAAAACTCCCATTGCAATTCGATTAACAGCTTTATTTTTATCAATCTCCTTGGTTGAAACTTAAGTCCTCTCTCATGAGAGCATATTAAGGTATGCCCAGGAACTTGCATGCAACTTGAGCAAAATGTGCCTGCAGCAGTATGTATAGCATGTCTATCACTCTCTGGGTATTACTCACAGCCAGGAGGAGGTGGAGTCACTGATCTGTATTGGTTATTTTCAGTTAGAGCATAGGATTTGTATCTGATACTGGCAGTTAGAGGGTAAAACCTGTGTGTGTTACTGACAGAGGAAGGTTAGGATCTGTATGTGATAATGGCAGATAAAAAGTAGTATTTATAATTGTTGTTGGCAGTTAGAGGGTAGAATCTGTAAATGTAGCTATCATCTGGAGGTCAGAATCTGTATGCACTACTAGTGGGTGTAAAATATCTGCTCTATAAGGGTTTCTAACATCTGTGGGTAAAATCTACTGGGGAGCTAGGGAGTGAATCATTTGATCTATAAGTGTTACAGGCAGCTAATGAGGGGTAAAATCACTAATTTTTATGTAATAATGGCAGCTGGGGTGTAAAATTACTGCTCTCTATGTCTTATTGGCAGGTCAAAGAGGGGAAGGTATATCACTTACCTCTATATTTGGCTGACAGCTGGGGGTTAAAGCACAGATCTGCATGTTTGACTGGTAATTAGGGGTGTAATATCAGTAATAATTATGTGATATTAGCAGTTAAGGGACCACAATCATCTATCTGCATGTGTTACTGGCAGCAATGGGCTAAAATAGCTGATCTTTATTTTGCTAGTAAAGGCATTTTACTGGCAACCAAGAGGGTAAAATAAGTTAATTGTGTGTATACTAGCACCCAAGGAGTGCCAAATCACTGCTCAGTTGTGTTAAATATATATTGTGTGTTGGGTTACACTCTAGGGTTTGGTTTGAGAAGAGATTAGGGTGAGGTTTGAGGGAGGAACCATTTGTACCCATAGGCTGAAGCCACTGATCTATTTACAACCTAGTTTTGCACTGTATAAGTTCCTTTTATCCTATTTGATGAATACTTTACAATAAAGCAAGTCTAAAGATGGAATTTGGCTGTGGTTTGAGGGCAGAATTTTGCTGGCCCTTTCCTTGATCTGTGTTTATCATGGGCAGGGCCTGGTGCAGTAACACAGACTGGGGGGACAGGGCACTGATCCCAGTTTAGGGTTGTCCTGCAGGCTCTAAAAAACCAGGGGCGAGATAACATATACGGCGTAGGTTTTAGCGCAACTGCTGAAACCCACGCCACCCATAAGTTCATCTCGCACATTGAATGAACCACTATACAGTGCTGCTGGCAGATCAGATACTGCTGTAAGTCAGTTAAACCGGTGAGGTACAGAAATGTGCAGAAATAGACATTTCTGGAGTCGCCAGTAATTTACGACAGTATATGATCTGCCGGAGCCTAAGGAAAAAACAAAAAAATGTTTAAACGCCCATAAACGTCTAACTCGCCTCCCAAAAAATGAACCTGACACGTCAAAACCCCTAATCCGCCATCCTCCCCACATCACAACTAATAATAAAATGTATTCACCCCTTAACCGTCATCCCCTACAACGCAAAGTACCTATCAACACTATTAACCCCTAAACCGCCATCCCCCAAAAACCGCAAAGTACCTAATTACCCTATTAACCCCTAATCCACCATCCCCCACAACACATTCTACCTAATTAACCTATTAACCCCTAAACCTCCATCCCCCCACAATGCAAAGTATTCATCTAATCACTAAGCCTAACACCCCCTAAATTTTAATTTTAAGTTAGGATTTTTATATTTTGGTAATTTTTAAATTATTTCTTAAGAAGAAAGTCTTTTTTTATTTTATGTATTTGGGGTTAGCCTAGGGGTGTTAGGTTAGGGGGCTTAGTGATTAGATTAATACTTTGCATTGTGGGAGGATGGCAGTTTAGGGGTTAATAGGTTAATTAGGTAGATTTTGTTGTGGGGGGGTGTCGGTTTAGGGGTCAATAGGTTAATTAGGCAGATTGCATTGTGTGGGGGATGGCGGTTTAGGGGTTAATTAGGTAGATTGCGTTGTGGCGGGATGGAGGTTTAGGGGTTAATAGTGTAATTAGATACTTTGCGTTTTGAGTGGGTTGCGGATTAGATGTTAATAACGTTATTAGGTACTTTGCGATGTGGGGGTTGGGGGATTAGGAGTTAATACATATTTATTTAGTTATTGCAGTGCAAATTTCTCCATTTTCGCTGAGTAAATCCTTGTGCTGAATATGTGATATCGACTTGTGACGCTGGTTCTTTACTAGTTTATGGAAGTAAAAACAGCGATCGATGGGGAAAATATGACCTAAACTTCCCTAGGGTCCTCGCAGAATGCAAACAGAAATTGTCAGAATGGACAAACTTGCCAATTTCACTGATCGTACAAATAATGTTGATAAAATCCATCTTATTCCCTAAAATTTTATAATTATTACAACATATACCCCTCTTATTACATAAAGCGGATATTGCCAAGTTCCAAAAAAGCTGTTCCAGTTTCATCTGGAAGGGTAAAAAATCTAGAATTGCCTTAGACAAACTTCGACGTGATAAATCTTCAGCCGGGCTTGCCTTCCCCGATATTAAAGCCTATAATATCACGACTTTAGTGAAATATGCCATAGACTGGATAACAGCACAAGAACGAGTTTCTTTTTTACAATGTGAAACCAATATAGTTGCGTCATTTAAGCTGCAGGCACTACTACATTGTCCTCCAAATAAAATTCCAAAGAGAATAGCTAAAATGAGCTCTTTTAAAAATATAATCTTGGCCTGGCAAAAGCTTTGTCTGGGACTCAATATTAATCCTCATCGTACTGAGTTACTTACCATTGAAGGCAACCCAGAATAATTTATTCCTGCAATATCACAGGTAGTGTTAACCACTGGGAAAATAAAGGTCTGATATATATTGCGCAATTATTAATGGATGACTACTGAAACATTTGTTAACATTGCTATAAAATTTGATTTACCTATGAGGAACTTTTTTGCCTATCTACAGATTAGACACTACATTGCGAATCTGCAAGCGAGGTGCAGTCTAGACTGGTCTTTAGGGCCTTTAAAAGAGTTGATTTGAATGTATAAGGCAGGTAGAGGCTCTATCTCGATAATCTACAAGCTGATTCACTCATTTCAGAACTCAAATTATTTAAATGAAATTAAAATGAAATGGCAAAAGGAATTCCCAAGATTAGAGATAGGCGATATACAAAAGGCTCTTAATTTAAGCAATAAAGGTTGGGTCTTAACAAGTTGGAGAGAATTACATTTAAAATTAATAAATAAGACCTATATTACTAATGCGAGATTAAGCAGATGGTATGCAACTGCACAAACTTCTCCTAAATGCTGCTCAATTGAGGCAGATACTTTACATTATTTTTGGTCACGCCCCAAAGTTTTCCAGTTATGGTGGCAAATTAATTACTGGCTTAAGAGAAAATTATTTATAAACTATGATATTCAAGCATTTCATGTTTTTTTTCTCATGAAATACTTTGGAGGCACATAAACAGAACAAACTGGTTAATACAATTATACTATTTACTAGACACTTATATCTTAAGAGCTGGAAAGCCCCTAAAGCCCCCAAATTTGAAGTGTGTAAAAAAGCCGTCATTGTAAAATGTGCAACAGAACAACATTTAATACAGAGTTTAGCTACACCACATTTGGAAAGATTTTTTTCGCAAGTGGATGGTATTTATTTCCTCCATACCTAGTAATATGCAAACTCAATTGGTAGGCCCGTTCAGTAATACAGAAAATGTACTCATCAAAATTATTTCAGGACATTTTCCAATATGCTGGTCTGTCAGCTAATATTTTATGATATTTATATTGGAAGGAGAGTGGGGGGGGAGGGGGCTGAGAATTCCCCTTTTTTTCTGCAGAAGGTTAAGGCAGAGATTTAATATGTTGATATGATTTGTATCATTATGAATAATGATTTTATTTAAGGTTGAAGATATACAGTAATTATATACCCTAGCCCGCAAGCTTATACTTGATGTGATATTATTATTCTACAGCAACTTCAAATGGAGGCTATTATGGAGATAGGGGAGAATAACAGAGGACCCTCTTTTAAAAAGAAGTCCACCTTCTATCCCTTCCATAATAGGGGTAGTATTATAGAAACCTTCTATAACAGGGTTGAGAAAGATTTAGTGACTCTGAAAGATAGTACTAAATATCAGAAACACAATCTGACAGTCAATGAAAGGAAGACATTGAAAGAATTGAAGGATAACTCAAATCTAGTGATCAGAAAAGCTGACAAGGGCGGTATGTATGGTGGTGGTTATGGACCTGGATCACTATATTGCAGAAGGGTTACGCCAACTTAACAACTCAAAGGATTACCTAATTTTAAGAGGCGATCCTATCCATATGTTTCAATCTGAATTTAAACATATTTTGAATGATGGGTTGGAACAGGGGTTCCTAGATGCAACAATGGCAGAATATCTAGTGGTAGATCATCCAAGATCCCCCTGTTCCACCACTTTCCAAAGGTTCACAAATCCTTGGATAATATCAAGGGACACCCCATCGTGATCCCTCCTTGGGAATCTGTCAGAGTGGCTAGACTCCATCTTACAGCCCCTGGTATCCTTTTTTTTAAAATATTGACAACTAGGTTGACCATAAACAGTTATCAAGGAAATAAAAATCCTATATCAAACACCATAGTGGGTTGGCTAGTATGTGTAAAATGATTTATTATATTAATTGCTTTAAGGTAAAGACGATTATTTAAATGTAAACAAGAACTTATTTATCTACAATTTATGCATTTAGACTATTTGGAAATACTAAGGTTTTATGATGATTTCATGATTTATGAGTAACTTGCCAACTGGTCTATTTAATAAATGTAATATATATTTAAGAGAGATCTCCGATTAAATACATATGATACAATGCGTATTCCAAAAATCTATGAATGATTCTAAAGTGTTTAGTTTAAAATTATAACACTGATTAGCTGCACAGATTTATATATAGAAACATCTGGCAATGTAACCACAGATGAATATTAGAGGTAACAACCCTGACGAAAATAGGCTTAATAAGAAGGGCTATAAAAGGTGAGGAATTGACTACATCAGGTATCTTGATAAAGGCTGCCAAGCCAAAAAGCATAGAAACCTGATAACCACAACGGCTGATTGCCGGTTCCACTTAAGGATACAATACTGAAGACACGGATCGTGGGACTATATGCATTCCTGAAACCTGATAACTATCCCTGATTGCCGGTCTCACTCAAAGGTATATAACCGTAGACACGAAGCGGGGTGACATACCCTCAACCGGTAGATGTGGAGGACCCATCTCTGAGACCGGAACGTGTCAATTCGTCTACTAAAGCACTTAACAAGTGGACAAGGCATCAGATACTCAGACAAACAGTGCACTGTTTAGCGACTTCAGATTTGACATTGAGGAAAGAGGCATAATCATATCCGCTATAAGGTACTCTTTTTACCCATAAGATGTTTAAGATCCGGAAAAGATCAACGTAACCCATACATATTATCTGCTTGGGGGACTATATTTGAACTTATCATTTTGAACTCATAACTCTGCTAACATAGAGACATCCAACTACGAATACATACCTCTAAAAAGCCCTATCAATATTAACCACAATAAGACTGATACCAGAGAATTCTATTAATCCAATAAGAACGCATTATAGCTGAAGGTTACTTTGTCAACTCAACCAGAATATAAATAAGATACATTGTACACTAAGTGATGCGCAGATTGATTGCATATATACAGATACATTGTGCATGAAGAGATATAAATTGGGCAGTGTACATTAGAAAATATCCGTTTTATAAAGATAAGACACCGGTGTCTGTTATTAGCATTTTAGTATTTTAGATTGTTTTATTTTGCTTTTTCTATATATTAGTGTATAAACAGGTTATTCATTTTTAATTGATTATATTTTAAGAGAATCAAAGTGTGAAATCTATCAAATGTTAAGTAATAAACATTAATTTGAAGTAACATCATTATCTCTGTTTAAAGGTATATACTCTTTTGGAATACACATTGTGACCTCTCTTTATCACCTTTTTAATTTTAAGAACAGCATATTTGCGCCACCTATATTATATATAACTATTTCAAAAAAAATTTGGGGAAATTTGTTTTTAAGGTGTGCTAGTTTCCTATATCCTATATCTGATTTGAACAGTTATTAGTTCCTTTTACAGCCCCTGGTATCCTCCCTCCCCTCTCATCTCAAGTACACTAAACATGTTCTCAACATGATTAAGGATGTTAAGTGGACAAGAGGTTCTAGATTGCTTACCATAGATGCTATATTTTATACTCTAGCATCCCTCATGACAAAGGCCTTGAAGCCATCTGTTTCTTCTTGGAATACTTCACAGACTATTCAGAAAGCTTTTGTGTGTACATTGTCAGGGTAGTGGGATTTTTGCTCACCCACAACTTCTTCCAATTTTTAGGGGGTCTGCTATCTCCAGAGATGTAAAACAGCCATGGGAGTGAAAATCACTGCCTCTTATGCCAATGTATTTAATGGCTGATGGGAGTTCTTCCACATCTTTGGAAATAGTAACTCCTACAGGCAATATATATCGCTGTATAAGCGATATATAGACAACCTGTTGTTCATTTGGACAGGCCCAGAGGAACACATTGAGAATTTTCTTAAGTATTTGAATAGTAATAAAATGGGTCTTGGGTTCACCTATGAGCATGACACTTTTCAAATAAATTTTTTAGATCTCACCCGGATAGGACAAGACAATGAGACTATAAAATATACAGTGTACTGTAAACCCATCTCAGGTAACTCCCTCTTAAACAGCACTAGTTGCCATCCAAAACACGTACCATTTACAATTGCAAAAGGGGAGTTTACAAGACTAAAGAGAAATTGCTCAGATGCAAGAGACTTCAAAATACTCTCTGTAGACCTTGAACACAGACTTACAGCTAGGAAATATCCCCGTAAAGCTATCAAAAAAGCCAAATGGGCCGAAGAAACCAAACCAAGAGACAGTCTATTTAAGAATAAGAATTCTAACAAGGATTTATTTGGATGTGTTACATTTGTTAAAGGTCACAGTGCACAGTATTCCCAAATGTTTCAGATAGTACGCAGACACTTTTCGATCCTTAAAGGGACACTCAGGTTAAATTACATTTTCATGATTCAGATACAGCATATCATTTTAAACAACTTTCCAATTTACTTCCATTAAAAAAAATGTGCACAATCTTTTATATTTACAATTTTTGAGTCACCAGATCCTACTGAGCATGTGCAAGAATTCACAGACTATACGTATATGCATTTGTGATTGGCTGATTGCTATCACATGGTACAAGGGGAGTGGAAATATACATAACTTTAAAATTTGTTATAAAAAAATCTACTACTCATTTGAAGTTCAGACTAAGTGCTATTGCATTGTCTTGTTATCTTGCATTTGTTGATTATGCAAATCTAATGTGTTGACTGGTCCTTTAACACGGAAGATAGGGTAATAGACACAGTTAAAAAGGGCCTGAGATGTTCATATAGAAAAAGTCCTTCTCTTGGATCTATCTTATCTCCAACTCTACTTAGAACAAATAAAGAAATAAGCAGCTCTTGACATAAACATCTGGGAATGTATAAATGGGGGCACCAAAAGTGCAAGACATGCGATTATGTCAAAATCACCAAGACATTCATGAGTATGACTACTAACAGGGTTTACAACATTAGTGCCTGCATGAACTTCACCTTCAAATATGTGGTGTACCTTATAGAGTATACCCAGTGTAGAATCCAGTATAAAACAACCAACACTCATACACTAGACTCTAAACGGCAACAGCAATAGGTCTCATGGAATATTAAATGACAGTGGTATCGTAATGTTCCAAGGCAATGATAATCAGCAAGCTCTATGATATTAGATAAACTCCAGTGGTGCAACACAATGGTATGGTTGTATAATCAATTTAATAACGTGTTGTTATTGAAAAAATCGGCATCCACTAGCATATTTTCATCACAGATGTGTTTGCCCTCTTAATAGCGTGTGTGTGTTCAGATGTATATCCTCTTAATCACGTTAGAGATCAATACTTATACCACAATACACAGTACCCACACCGGTATCAAAACGACTGACTTGATAATCACAGTGAATAATATCATTAATTCCGGTCCTACTCACCGCAGGAAGGGCAAATTTCAATGTTAGTGGTGAATGATCTGGTCCGTGTCGATTTCTCCTAGTTGTCCTCACACGCTGAACACACCTGCAGGGTAGCTCAGTGATTGTCTGCTATGCAGGCTTTAGTTGCTTGGAAAGAAACACAGGTCATAGATTGCATTCACCTCTCCTCAGCGTTTCCCTTGCGCTGACATAATGCATAAAAATTCCAAAAAAGTTGTAGGAGGTGATTGCAGGCTGCACAACTTAGGTAAAAATTAAGTTTATTTAATCATTTAAAATAGATACAAGCACAGTTACAATTGTTACCCAAACACACAGGGGAAAAAGACTGCCTAATTGTGCTTGTATCTATTTTAAATGATTAAATAAACTTAATTTTTACCTAAGTTGTGCAGCCTGCAATCACCTCCTACAACTTTTTTGGAATTTTTATAGAATCCAGTATGTTGGACTCACATCAAGGGATTTCAATACTAGGATCAGAGAGCATTTCTTTTCCTTTAAGGCAACCAGATCAACCACTCCATTGGTACAGCATTTTGGCATTTACCACAAAGGTAGTTTAACCACCTTCACCTGGTGCGCCATTGAAAAGATACAGAAACCAATCAGAGGGGGTGATTTGGATCACCTTTTGGCCAAAAGAGAGGCATACTGGATTTTCACACTGGGTACAAGGGTACCTACAGGTCTAAATTCAAGATATGATGTCATGAACCATTGGAAATAATATATACCCCTATAGAGTAACCATTATGCTCTACATTGCCCAATTATTGCTTTAGATTACACTCAGCCCATTTACCTGGGGCATTGTTCCTAGCAGTAGTCATGCAAGATAGGTACACATAAGATCCTGGTGTTTCTTTCATTTATAGTATTCTCATTTTCTCCCCCTTGCACCCTAGCCCTAGGACTTTTTTTCATGCAATGGGAGAGAATAATATTATGCTCTGACACAACGACTATTCTCTCATGATATATACTATATTCAGGTGTGAGTCTGTGCAAACTGGAAATGTAGGCTGGTTCCTTATGCACAGATAGTTGCTCTACAGTCGGTCTTAATGAGCGACATATATTAACTGACTTAATATGATATTTTTAGAGTTTTCCTTTAGTAAGGCATGATTATCTATATAACGTATGTTATCCCATTTGACTGTATGTGAAATATGTGCTGTTTGACGTAGTGAAGTATATCTGATCTTTCCGTCAGTACTTAGACCATCTGCAAATTTTAGCAGTGGTCAATTTGAAGCCTCTGGGAATACCATGTTGGAAACTCGGCACCCTACTCTCACAGTACATATTGCAGATTTAATGAACCCTTATTCTGAAGGTCAGTCAAGTGTAGGTACACTCTAGTTAAATGAGACACATCTATCTCTTTATGTTTGTTTATCTCATTTAATGATGTATTTTCTCCATGTATCTGTAACATTTTGCATCTGAGAAAGGATTCTGTCCACGTACACGATAGTCATTAAATATCATACTGTAAGCATATGCATAATGGCTACAGTATTGAGTGAAAGCTGTATTGGACTTAAGTATAGGATGTACAATTTGATAGGACAATAACTAAGTGGGCGTTGTTTCTTTTAACCAATCCTGAACCTTCTTGGTCCTTTTAAACCTGTATGAGGTGCAACACTGTAGGCTATGACTACAGCTGTGTAAGCCGAAACACGTAAGCCATTCAGTGCTACGCCACTTGTGTGTATTTGTTCCTGAGGGCCTTAGAAAGTGTGCATAGAAAAAACTGTGGACAATTTAATAATGGAAGTAATTTGGAAAGTTTTTTTGTTTTTTTAATTGCATGATCTATCTGAATCATGAACAATTTATTTTGATTTTAGTGTCCCTTAGCTTACTGTTCTTATGCATTGATAACTATCACAGAACAATGCACTACAGCGCTCTGGCAATCAAGAAGTTAATCCTTTTTATTGGAAAACATTTATTAAAGTTACAAAGTAAAACACAATATTCATAGACTCATATTAACAATCACCTTGTTTGTATTAAAAGCTCTGCCTGGCAATGACAATGCTCAATAAACAGACATTAGAACTGTAGTGAACAAAATGATAATCGCACATTGATTAGGTTCAATACATAGGTCAGCGATAAAGATATATTTAACATAATATTATAGCGGATATGAGCAAAAACCTCTCAGGAAGGGGCAAGCAGTTTGTATTGTAAGTTAAATTCTGTTTCAAGCAAGGTCTGTAGGGAATGTTGATACTGCGAGTTTTAAATTGAGAGGTACAGAGAGGGGCAATATATCATAGTATTTGTGCTTACCTTGTGCAGAGAAGGTTGCACCATAATTTAAAGTGCATTAAGGTGCCAAAGAGATGAGGAATTGATGGATGTTAAAAGCCAGGTTTGCATGTCTGGTATTACTTATAGCCATCTTATCACAGGTGAGAATGGGAACTAAACAGGCAGATCAACATTTACCCTGATTTGTACATATATGAGCAAAACTCTGTTAACCTATGAGTCACCGGTGAAGGCAGCATATAGTTTAAAGGGACATTATAATCCCCCCCAAAAATACATAATCTAATTTGTTAGTACTAGTGATGTGCATTTGGCTTGATTTGTTCTTGTAAAATTGCAGTACAAAACCATCTGTGCAATTCCAGATCTGTATTTCAGTTTAACAAGAAGAAATCCGACTCAGAGATGAATGCTGCAGGCTGTGGCCATTATTGGCATGCGTTTGCAAATGAAACAGCTGAATGCACATCCCTATAACTGACCATACACAATGGCGTTGTTCACAATTCTGTAAAAAAATCTCCAAGGACTTTAATGGTGATTTATTTTAGAAAATCAGTAGATACATTTTTTATACAGAATTTAGTTGACCCTTACATGTATAAAAGGGACAGCAATGTATTATTTTGTTTAGATTTATACATCAGAAATAATTTGCTGCTTTGCAAAATAATTAAAAAAACATTTAAAACTGGCATTTTGTTAGGAAAACAGGCATTGTTTTGCATGGTCTGGAACACACCCATTGAAAAGCTTCTTGAATATTGTTTATCTTTCTTTCTTTTATGAATTAGGTATAAATATACAAAAACAAATATGCATATCAGCAAATCGCTGTGCAGTATGTAGGAGCATAAGTGAACTGCATTACACTGAATGCATGCTGGCATTGCTGAGGGGGAGTGGAAACACTATTACCTAGATTATGAGTTTTGCGGTAACAAGGGTGCGGTGCTAGCGAGCATTTTTTTCTCACCGCTCACTTAAGACAACGCTGGTATTACAGGTTTTTTTAAACCCGGCGTTAGCCGCAAAAAGGTGAGCGTAGAGCAGAATTTAGCTCCACATCTCACCTCAATACCAGCGCTGCTTAAGTCAGCGGTGAGCTGGCTGAACGTGCTTGTGCACGATTTCCCCATAGGAATCAATGGGGAGAGCCTTCTAAAAAAAAAAACCACCTGCAAAAAAGCAGCGTAAAGCTCCTAACGCAGCCCCATTGATTCCTATCGGGAAAATACATTTATGTCTACACCTAACACCCTAACATGAACCCCGAGTCTAAACACTCCTAATTTTACAGTTATTAACCCCTAATCCGCCGCCCCCGACATTGCCGACACCTGCATTATATTATTAACCCCTAATCTGCCGCTTCGGACACCGCCGCTACCTACATTATCCCTATGAACCCCTAATCTACTGCCCCCAATGTCGCTGCCACCTAACTACATTTATTAACCCCTGATCTGCCGCCGCCAACTTCGCCGCCACTATATTAAAGTTATTAACCCCTAAATCTAAGTCTAACCCTAACCCTAACACCCCGTAACTTAAATATAATTTAAATAAATCTAAATAAAATTACTACAATTAAATAAATTATTCCTATTTAAAACTAAATACTTACCTATAAAATAAACCCTAAGATAGCTACAATATAACTAATAGTTACATCTGTATCTATCTTAGGATTTATTTTTATTTTACAGGCAACTTTGTATTTATTTTAACTAGGTAGAATAGTTATTAAATAGTTAATAACTATTTAATAACTTCCTAGTTAAAATAAATACAAATATACCTGTAAAATAAATCCTAACCTAGGTTACAATTACACCTAACACTACACTATAATTAAATTAATTACCTAAACTAACTACAATTAATTACAATTAAATTAAATAAACTAAAGAACGAAAAAAAAACACTAATTACACCTAATCTAATCCCCCTAATAAAATAAAAAAGCCCCCCAAAATAATACAAATCCCTACCCTATACTAATTACAAATAGCCCTTAAAAGGGCCTTTTGCGGGGCATTGCCCCAAAGTAATCACCTCTTTTACCTGTAAAAAAAATTACAATACCCCCCCAACATTAAAACCCACCACCCACACACCCAACCCTACTCTAATACTTAACAGTTACCCCTTGAAGATCACCCTACCTTGAGACGTCTTCACCCAGCCGGGCACAAGTGGTCCTCCAGAGGGGCAGAAGTCTTCATCTGATCCGGGAAGAAGAGAACCTCCAGACGGGCAGAAGTCTTCATCCAGGTGGCATCTTCTATCTTCATCCATCCGGAGCAGAGCGGGCCCATCTTCAAGCCAGCCGACGCGGAGCATCCTCTTCTTCCGACGACTCCCGATGAATGAAGGTTCCTTTAAATGACATCATCCAAGATGGTGTCCCTTGAATTCCGATTGACTGATAGGATTCTATCAGCCAATTGGAATTAAGGTAGGAAAAATCCTATTGGCTGATCCAATCAGCCAATAGAATTGAAGTTCAATCCTATTGGCTGTTCCAATCAGCCAATAGGATTGAGCTCGCATTCTATTGGCTGTTCCAATCAGGGAGTCGTCACAGACTATTCTGTGATTGTAATTTTTTTTACAGGTAAAAGAGGTGATTACTTTGGGGCAATGCCCCGCAAAAGGCCCTTTTAAGGGCTATTTGTAATTAGTATAGGGTAGGGATTTGTATTATTTTGGGGGGCTTTTTTATTTTATTAGGGGGATTAGATTAGGTGTAATTAGTGTTTTTTTTCCCCTTACTTTAGATTATTTAATTTAATTGTAATTAATTGTAGTTAGTTTAGGTAATTAATTTAATTATAGTGTAGTGTTAGGTGTAATTGTAACTTAGGTTAGGATTTATTTTACAGGTATATTTGTATTTATTTTAACTAGGTAGTTAGTAAATAGTTAATAACTATTTAATAACTATTCTACCTAGTTAAAATAAATACAAAGTTGCCTGTAAAATAAAAATAAACCCTAAGATAGCTACAATGTAACTATTAGTAATATTGTAGCCAGCTTAGGGTTCATTTTATAGGTAAGTATTTAGTTTTAAATAGGAATAATTTATTTAATTGTAGTAATTTTATTTCGTTTTATTTAAATTATATTTAAGTTAGGGGGGTGTTAGGGTTAGACTTAGGTTTAGGGGTTAATACATTTATTATAGTGGCGGCGACGTTGGGGGCGGCAGATTAGGGGTTAATAAATGTAGGTAGGTGTCGGTGATGTTAGCGACGGCAGATTAGGGGTTAATAAAATTTAACTAGTGTTTGCGAGGCGGGAGTGCGGCGGTTTAGGGGTTAATATATATATTAAAGTGGCGGCGATGTCCAGTCGGCAGATTAGGGGTTAAAAACTTTAGATAACTGTTTGCGATGTGGGGGGGTCCTCGGTTTAGGGGTTAATAGGTAGTTTATGGGTGTTAGTGTACTTTTTAGCACTTTAGTTAAGAGATTTATGTTATGGCGTTAGCCCATAAAACTCCTAACTATTGACTTTTAAATGCGGTAGGAGTCTTGACAGGAAAGGGTCTAACGCTCACTTTCTCCAAGACTCGTAATACCGGCGTTTAGCAAATCCCATTAAAAAGATAGGATATGCAATTGACGTAAGGGGATTTGCGGTATGCTCGAGTCGCGGAGAAAAAGTGAGCGGTACACCTGTACCTGCCAGACACATAATACCAGCGGGCGTTAAAAAGCAACGTTGGGACCTTTCAACGCTGCTTTTAAAACCCTAACGCAAGACTCGTAATCTAGGCGTATAACTTTTAGAGATAAATTACCATTCAACAATCAGGCAAAAGAATGAAAAAGCTCTATAAACCCCCCTACTAAATATCCATAAGTAAACATTTTATAGGAAATTACATTTTGAGTTTAAAGGGACATAAAACAGGTTGAGATCTGTGCATATCCTAAAAGGGCTAATTAATTAAAAATTGTTTGCATAAAAAAATGTTTAAAAATTGCTGGCAAGTATTTTAAAATAATTTTCAAAAATAAGTAAGATGAATTACATAGCTAAGCTTCTAGGCATGCTCCAGCATATAATCGCTGTGCCCTTTTGCATTCTACCAAAACAACAATAGATTTAGATACAGCCATAGAAGGAAATGTGTGGGGGGAGTTAGAGCTTTACAATTCAGAAACTAAAAATAAAGGGTTAATGGCGAGGCACTGCAGTATAAATTTGCAGGTAAAGTAATTAAAGTACATATTATATTGTGTCTCTATCCCAACTTGTTTTATGTCCCATTAAAAGCATTTTTAACCTCCACATAGGTGTTAAAAACATAAGTAAAGTCCTGCTTAGAAACTGCAAACTTTGTATTTCCTGGGCAGGACACGATTGCTCCATTAGCTCAGGAACTACAGTGCTTGAGGTTTTCATGTACATCTTTAGCTATGTGTTTAAATTTACTCTAAACCCTGAATACATTTCATGCACCTCTTTTTAATCAGGGGTGCTGTCATTTTGGAGCATAGGTATCTGAAGGAGAGTTGCTGCACATGTGCAAACAGGTCAGCACTGGAATACAGTAAAATCCAGAATACAACATGGTTGCACCCATGACTAGAGGGGGGGGGGGGTGAGGAATAACACCAATATAATGCTTATAAAATGCATTTAGGGTCAATTTAATGTCCCTTTAACCTTTTATTTGTGGGTTTAGTGCATAGTTATTTAGGGGCAATACTGCAAAATCTACGTGCCGTATAGAATCAGAGCATGTTGCTTTGCATGTGAGAAATTTCTAATTATAACTGATATTTCCATAGGCTCACCATATTGCTGCTTTAAAAAGGGACACATATGACAAATACATACGTCAGGGCTGTTTAAAGAAATGTTTTGAATAATGTTCCATTATAAGTACCCTGACATATGTATTTTTCATGTGTCTCTTTTTAAAGGGGAAATATAGTCACCCTCTATTTCCATCTATCAGCTACTCATCAAATATTTGTTCTAGAGTGGAACTCTGCATGAGCATTTACAAAATAACCCCATTTTAATCATATTCACAATATGTGATTTAGTTTACAGTTTCCCTTGTAGAGAAATTCCTGATGATTATTATTATACCCTATTTGTAGCAAAGCTAGGATATGTAGCAATCGGATTACCATTCTATTGCGCTATTTGTCTTTGTTTAAATATTTTTTTCACTCAGTATAATACATTTTCAAATCAATAAACACCTCATTTCATCTTATAAGATATATATATGCATTAGTACATTTCAACAGTAAACACACATGGCTGCATTATTTATTTTTTCTGTCTTTAATGCTGTCTAAAACAATTGCCTCCATTATAATCTGTTAGAAAGCTCACAGGATTGTTTTCAAATACCAAACTATCAAAAATCAATTTTGCACATATTGGTACTGCAAATCTCTATATTTTTTTTCACGTTTTTGGGGTTGGCTGTTTGTTCACCCCTTCAAAAACACAATTATGCAGTGGCTTATTTAAATTGTTAAAATATAGTCCAAAACACATTCGCCTAGATTACGAGTCTTGCGTTAGCCTTAAAAAGCAGCGTTGAGAGGTTCCAACGTTGCTTTTTAACGCCCGCTGGTATTACGAGTCTTGCAGGTACAGGTGTACCGCTCACTTTTTTTCCTCGACTCAAGCATACCGCAAATCCACTTACGTAAATTGCGTATCCTATCTTTTCAATGGGATTTTCCAAACGTTGGTATTACGAGTCTTGGAAAAAGTGAGCGGTACAGACTCTCCTGTCAAGACTCCTACCGCATTTTAAAGTCAGTAGTTAAGAGTTTTATGGGCTAACGCCGTAACATAAAACTCTTACTACCTATTAACCCCCCCACATCGCAAACACTTAAATAAAAATTTTAACCCCTGATCTGCCAACCGGACATCGCCGCCACTTTAATAAATATATTAACCCCTAAACCGCCGCACTCCCGCCTCGCAAACACTAGTTAAATTTTATTAACCCCTAATCTGCCGTCCCTAACATCGCCGACACCTACCTACAATTATTAACCCCTAATCTGCCACCCCCAATGTCGCCGACACTATAATAAAGTTATTAACCCCTAAATCTAAGTCTAACCCTAACCCTAACACCCCCTAACTTAAATATAATTTAAATACATCTAAATAAATATTCCTATCATTAAATAAATTATTCCTTTTTTAAACTAAATACTTACCTATAAAATAAACCCTAAGCTAGCTACAATATAACTAATAGTTACATTGTAGCTAGTTTAGGGTTTATTTTTATTTTACAGGCAAGTTTGTATTTATTTTAACTAGGTACGATAGTTATTAAATAGTTATTAACTATTTAACAACTTCCTAGTTAAAATAAATACAAATTTACCTGTAAAATAAAACCTAACCTAAGTTACAATTACACCTAACACTACACTATAATTAAATAAATTACCTACATTAACTACAATTAATTACAATTAAATTAAGTAAACTAAATTACAGAAAATAATAAAATAATTACAATTTGTTTAAACTAATTACACCTAATCTAATCCCCCTAATAAAATAAAAAAGCCCCCCAAAATAAAAAATATCCCTACCCTACACTAAATTACAAATAGCCCTTAAAAGGGCTTTTTGCGGGGCATTGCCCCAAAGTAATCAGCTCTTTTACCTGTCAAAAAATACAATACCCCCCCAACATTACAACCCACCACCCAAACCCACCCAATCCCCCCTTAATAAAACCTAACACTACCCCCTTGAAGATCACCCTACCTTGAGACGTCTTCACCCAACCGGGCAGAAGTGGTCCTCCAGACGGTCCGCAGTCTTCATCCTATCCGGGCAGAAGAGGTCCTCCAGACGGCCAGAAGTCTTCATCCAGGCGGAATTTTCTATCTTCATCCATCCGGAGCGGAGCGGGTCCATCTTCAAGACATCCGACGTGGAGCATCCTCTTTGTTCGATGGCGACTGGAACAATGACGGGTCCTTTAAATGATGGCGTCCCTTCAATTCCGATTGCCTGATAGAATTCTTTCAGCCAATCGGAATTAAGGGAGAAAAAATCCTATTGGCTGATCCAATCAGCCAATAGGATTGAGCTCGCATTTTATTGGCTGTTCCAATCAGCCAATAGTATGCAAGCTCAATCCTATTGGTTGTTCTAATCGGAGCGGCAGATTAGGGGTTAATAATATAAAGCAAGTGTCGGCGATGTTGGGGGCGGCGGATTAGGGGTAAATACGTGTAAGATTAGGGGTGTTTAGACTCAGGGTTCATGTTAGGGTGTTAGGTGTAGACATAAATGTGTTTCCCCATAGGAATCAATGGGGCTGCGTTAGAAGCTGAACGCTGCTTTTTTTTTCAGTCGGCTCTGCCCTATTGATTCCTGTGTGGAAATTGTGCACAAGCACGATTTGCCATCTTACCGATACCGTAAGCAGCACTGGTATTGAGGTGAGATGTGGAGCTAAATTCTGCTTTACGTTTGCGACTAACGCCGGGTTTCTAAAGTCCTGTAATACCAGCGTTACTGTAGGTGAGCGGTAAGGAAAAACTGTGCGATAGCACAGCACACCATTACCGACAAAAACTTGTAATCTAGCCGATAGTTTGTTTAAACAAGAAATGTTCAAAAATAAAATGTGGTTATCAAAATGCTTTGCACCACCTAGATATAGTATGACAGAATCTCTGTAGAACTAGATATTGTCCTTTTGAACCCCCATGGGCGTGTATATTCCAGTGCTCTAGGACACCCCTCACTCAAAACCATTATCTTTTAGTGGTTGTTGTAGCCAATCAGATACATCTCTTACATGATATGACAGAATATTGCTGAATCTTAAAGGGACGATAAAGTGAAAATTAAACTTTGATAATTCAGATAGAGTTTAATAAATAACTTTCCAATAAACTTCCTTTATATAATTTGCTTAGTTCTTGTGATATCCATAGTTGAAAAGCTTACATAGGTAGGCTTAGGAGCAGCAATGCACTACTTAGAGCTAAATGGTGATTGGTGGTTGCACATATATGCCTCTTGACATTGGCTCAACCAGTTTGTTCAGCTAGGGCCCAGTAGTGCAATATTGCTCCTTCAACAAAGGATATAAAGAGAATGAAGCAAATTTAAAAAAGAGGTACATTTGTTTAAAAGTTGTTTAAAATTGTATGTTATTTCTGAATCATGAAAGAAAATGTTTGGGTTTTATGTCCCTTTGATGTGTATGCCCCGGTACTTATCTGAGACTACATCTTTGAGTAGTAGCAATATACAGCTAAGAGGGTTTAAAAGGGCACTTTCTACTGTTTGGGTGCTGTAATGCTGGGCATGCAGTGCTTTGTTTCCAAACATTTAGTGCCCTTTAAGTGGTTGGAAATGTAAAAAAACGTGAATAGAATAGTAAAAAAAAATAATAGGAAAATAATTGCACATGTTAATGGGAAGAACTGATCCTACAATCAAACACGCAAGGCAGCAATTAACTATAATTAATCAAGTTTCATATGATGTTCTTCATTCTCATTGGCTGCTCGTTTATTACTCTGTTGGTTTGTGGGAAAAAAATCCTGTTTCTTATGGGTTTCATATGTGTTTACTCAATCAAAACATAGAAAATGTAGGGTTCCTGGAGTTTTATATTCAAATGTATCCAAGAACAAAGTTCATACACACATACATACATAAACACACACACACACACACACACACATACATACATGCACACATAAGTGTACACAAACACGCACACACACACACACACACATACACACATGCACACAAACATAGACATACACAGATGCACACATAAGTGCACACAAACACACACATACACACATGCACACAAACACACACATACACACATGCACATATAAGTGCACACAAACACACGCATACACACATGCACACAAAAGTGCACAGAAACACACACATACACACATGCACATATAAGTGCACAGAAACTCACACATACACACATGCACATATAAGTGCACACAAACACACACATACACACATGCACACATAAGTGCACACATAAGTACACACATATACACATGCACACATAGGTGCACACAAACACACACATGCACACATGCACATATAAGTGCACACAAACACACACATACATACATGCACACATAAGTGCACACACATACACACATGCACACATAAGTGCACACAAACATACACATACACACATGCACATATAAGTGCACACAAACACACACATGCACACATGCCCACATAAGTGCACAGAAACACACACATACACACATGCACACAAAGACACACATACACACATGCACACAAACACACATATACACATATGCACACGTAAGTGCACACAAACACACACATACACACATGCAAATATAAGTGCACACAAACACACACATACACACATGCACATATAAGTGCACAGAAACACACATGCACATATAAGTGCACACAAACACACACATACACACATGCACACATAAGTGCACACATAAGTACACACATACACACATGCACACATAGGTGCACACAAACACACACATGCACATATAAGTGCACACAAACACACACATACATACATGCACACATAAGTGCACACACATACACACATGCACACATAAGTGCACATAAACACACACATACACACATGCACATATAAGTGCACACAAACACACACATAAGTGCACAGAAACACACACATACACACATGCACACAAACACACACATACACACATGCACACATAAGTGCACACAAACACACACATACACACATGCACACATAGGTGCACACAAACACACACATACACTCATGCACATATAAGTGCACACAAACACATTCATACACATATGTACACATAAGTGCACACAAACACACACATACAGACATGCACATATAAGTGCATATAAACATACACATACATGCAGACACAAGTGCACACAAACACACACATACACACATGCACACATAGGTGTACACAAACACACACATACACTCATGCACATATAAGTGCACACAAAAACATACATACACATATGTACACATAAGTGCACACAAACACACACATACAGACATGCACATATAAGTGCATATAAACATACACATACATGCACACATAAGTGCACACAAACACACACATACATACATGCACACATAGGTGCACACAAACGCACACATACACACATAAATGCACACAAACACACACATGCAAACATAAGTGCACACAAATGCACACATACGCACATGCACACATAAGTGCACACAAACACACATACACACATGCACATATAAGTGCACACAAACACACTCATACACACATGCACACAGAAGTGGACACAAACACACACATACAGACATGCACATATAAGTGCACACAAACACACACATACACACATGCACACATAAGTGCACACATAAGTACACACATATACACATGCACACATAGGTGCACACAAACATACACATGCACACATGCACATATAAGTGCACACAAACACACACATACATACATGCACACATAAGTGCACACACATACACACATGCACACATAAGTGCACACAAACACACACATACACACATGCACATTTAAGTGCACACAAACACACACATACGCACATGTACACATAAATGCACACAAACACACACATACACACATGCACAAAAAGACACACATACACACATGCACACATAAGTGCACACAAACACACACATACACATATGCACACATAAGTGCACACAAACACACACATACACACATGCAAATATAAGTGCACACAAACACACACATACACACATGCACATATAAGTGCACAGAAACACACACATACACACATGCACATATAAGTGCACACAAACACACACATACACACATGCACACATAAGTGCACAAATAAGTACACACATACACACATGCACACATAGGTGCACACAAACACACACATGCACATATAAGTGCACACAAACACACACATACATACATGCACACATAAGTGCACACACATACACACATGGACACATAAGTGCACATAAACACACACATACACACATGCACATATAAGTGCACAGAAACACACACATACACACATGCACACATAAGTGCACAGAAACACACACATACACACATGCACACAAACACACACATACACACATGCACACATAAGTGCACACAAACACACACATACACACATGCACACATAGATGCACACAAACACACACATATACTCATGCACATATAAATGCACACAAACACACACATACATACATGCACACATAGGTGCACACAAACACACACATACACACATAAATGCACACAAACACACACATGCAAACATAAGTGCACACAAATGCACACATACGCACATGCACACATAAGTGCACACAAACACACACATACACACATGCACATATAAGTGCACACAAACACACTCATACACACATGCACACAGAAGTGGACACAAACACACACATACAGACATGCACATATAAGTGCACACAAACACACTCATACACATATGTACACATAAGTGCACAGAAACACACACATACAGACATGCACATATAAGTGCATATAAGCATACACATACATGCACACATAAGTGCACACAAACACACACATACATACATGCACATATAAGTGCACACAAACACACACATACACATGCACACATAAGTGCACACAAACACACACATACACACACACACACACACACACAAATTAAATGTTATTATGGGTGCCTGTTTTTAATATACTGTATATATATTAATACATATATATATATATATATATATATATATATGTATATATGTATATATATATATATACATATATATATATATATATATATAAAAGTATATATATATATATATATATATATATATATATATATATATATATATATATATATATATATATATAATGCCCTAAATGTTTCAATCAGTTTTGCCCTTGGGTTTAAAAAAAAAAAAAAAAAAAAAGACAAGGTTGAAAACCCACACTTGCCTGTGGGGACACATGCGAGGGAAGATATACAGAGCAAATCATACAGATGATATTATGGAACTTTTCACTGGGGAATAAATGAACTGATTTGGAAATAGAGGGAGCATGCTATAAATCTGCTTTGTTTGATAATAAAATACAAAAACACTTATGAAGTTGGTGAGTATCTATCCAGTGTTTAAATATGACAAGCCACTGCACTAATGAAGCTGGCTGACTTATTTGTCTCATTCTCCTGACATAGAATAGAGAACCTAATGAGATAGAGTGGTGCATATTTACTTACCATACAATTTACAGTAATATAGAGCTCTGTTTTACGTCATCTAAGTTCATAACGCAGGTGTAAGTGACACACAGGAAGTGTTCGCTCTGGTTATTTATTACTCGCACCTGTCAGCTAACTTACACAGATGCAATGAAATAACTGGCTTACAGGAGTTTTGTAGTCTTAACATATCTGTTAGAAGTAATTAGCTTTATAGTCATTTATATCTATGATATCTTAAGATGCTGAAGCAGTAAACCTAGGTAGCAATACAAGATGTTGTAACTCTTGAGTGTCCCTCTTTTGGGGGATTGTTTTACTTTCATTGTGATGTCCTTATGCTGTTTGGACTTTTTGGTGCTTTGAGTTGAAGACATATTAACCATGATAACTACCACCATCCTTTCTGTTATTTATTCATACTTATGGGACCCCCCAAAGAGACCACTTGACTTATTTAAAGGAGTCAATCTGAACTTGTAACAAAAGTAGACAAAGTTAGCCACTGTTATTTTGTTAGCATTCCTGGAAGTGTTTTGTAGTATCTTATCTCCTTTTGAACAATTGATGCACAGAAAGTGTCAGGTGTTATCACAAAAATCTGTATGCAAATGACATAAGAACAATACTCTCCTTATGTAACGGACCACTGCCTTCTTGCAGTCTCTCCCAAAGGACTGTAATAGACAACGTAATGAAAATAGAGATAGCGCAGGTCCTGTGGAATTCTTTGTTAAATTTCTTTGTCTGACTCTGTAGATTTCTAATAGTAAAAGAAAAGGGCTTGATGTGTTTGTAATCATTAAATGATAAGAGTGCAGTATACTCACTCCATGAGGCCTATCTATCAAGCTCCGAATGGAGCTTGATGCCCCGTGTTTCTGGCGAGCCTGGTCATAAAGACCGCTGCTCCATAACCTGTCCGCCTGCTCTGAGCAGGCGGACAGACATCGCCGGAAGTCAACCCGATCGAGTACGATCGGGTTGATTGACACTCCCCAGCTGGCGGCCCGTTGGCCGCGAGTCTGCAAGGGCGGCGTTGCACCAGCAGCTCTTGTGAGCTGCTGGTGCAATGCTGAATATGGCAAGCGTATTGCTTGCCGTATTCAGCGAGGTCTGGCGGACCTAATACGCACTGTTGGATCAGGTCCACCAGACTTTCTTAAATAGGGGTCCATAAGTTCTGTATGTCCAGCCCGTCTTAGGAGGGAAGCCTTTTATCAACACACAGCCAAACTGTGGATAGAAGGATATTCTATTGGTGAAATGATAGAATTTCTTATCTTCTTTGCCAAGGCCGATTAAGGATAGACTTGTGTAGACTGTAGTGTGAACGTTGAATTCCCAGAATTTGAAAACCCCCCCACAATTGTCAATTAAAAGACTGGAAGAGGGATGGAAACTAATTTTACTGTGAAGGTTTTTACAACTCATCATTAAACATTTGATGCTACAAACTCAAGGTGTTTTATGTCCCTTTTATAAATAGGTTCCTACTTTAGCCCTTGTTCCAGTGATGTTGTTTTGTTTCCTGACTCTTTTTACAGAGTCTCATCTTTACCCTCAAAAACATGTGAGTCTTCTCTTTTGAACAACACCTTCAGATTTCTCCTCATATTAATCTTACATTATTGCATATCTCACCATCCTTGATTGGTTAAAGAAATAAGTTACCACAGTAAGCGGAATGTTAGTATTGAGCACTCTGTCTTCTGATTGGTTGAAGAGTGTGAGGACTCGTTTATGACATTCTGTGCTTTCCCTTGTAATCACACAAATTAGGAAGCAGTTTTGGTCATAGTTATAATTAAAATAGATCTTGTCATTGTGTGTTCAGATAGCTCCCAGTAGATCCTTTAACAAAAGATAGTAAAGAAATGAAACATTTAATAATAGAAGTAAATTGGAAAATTGTCTAACAAATGTTCGTATTCCTTTAAACTCATAGCATAAATAAGCAATTAAGAGCAACTTTTAAAACACATATTTGAAAATAATTTAACAATGCAATTCAGTTAGATTAATTTACAAGGTTTTGCAAATCAAGAGCAGTTCAGTTATAAACCTAATGATAAATGGGAAGGAATACATGTTCCTTATTTCCTAAGCTGTGGTAAATTAGGAAAAGATGTAAATGAGCTTGCACTCTGAGATAATCAATCCCTGTGTAGAATGCAGCAGCCTCAGGTATATTTTTCACCATATTGAAGTATGATGGAGGCACTCTCTGGAGGGAATGTAACCAAAAGAGAGGCATTTTACATCAACAGCATGCAAAATAAATAATGAATGGATATTTTGTTATTTAATGTCCCTTTAACATAGGACCACTTGCTAAAGGTCTGCGAGTTGCTAGCTTACAATAAGGTCAGTCTCCTGAGAATAACATAAAAGTCCTTTGACCAGTCAATGGTCTGTTTCTAAGACATGATTTACATTTAGTCAACAGAGTTTATTTTTATTAAAAAAACCAAACATGGCTTTGAGGTGGTTGTATCCATTTAAAGTAAGGTGTGCTAATAAAATCTGCAACATATCAAGGTAGGCGTAACTACTATTGTTGCAGCAGTTGCCGTAGTACCAGGGCCCAAGTGCTTATGTGGGGGGCCCTAGCAGGCAGTGTGTACATAGGCATGTGCAGAATTTGTACAATCCTAATGCAGTGGAGCCTTGTATTGGATGTTGCATATCTATCTATCTATCTATCTATCTATCTATCTACCTATCTATCTTCTATCATCTATCTATCTATTATCTATCATCTATCTATCTTATATACTCAAATCATCATAAAGAGCAGCATGTATATTATTACTGTAGCCTTCTACTGAGTTACCATTGGGTTGTCCTAAAATAAAATTTGCACCAAGGCCCTCTGTTGAGTAGGTCGCCTACTAAAGAGAAGTTCTGGTATGTAGGGGGTACCCATCATTTTGTATTTCTACTTCTTTCCTGAGCAGAGCTAAGTATAAATACAAAAGACAAAATGTATGAGTATTGACACCTTTGAGAATTGGGGTGCTACTAACATTATTACGTACATAGCACCCACCAAAATCCGCTGGAACAGCCATTTAGTGTTCCTGGATGACTAAGCATAATGGAATGAAATTTGAGTCAATAAGTAGCTGATGATGAACATTAGAGAACATATATCAATATCTAACGAGTCAAAGACGGATAATGAAACAATGTAACAATTAATTTTTGTAAAATCACCAGAAAGAAATAATGTATCCTTCAATTATATAAATATAGTCTTCACCTCAGGAACTGATACAACTAATTTAAAATGCATTTAGTGTGTTAGATAAAGCAATATGTGTAAGTGCAATTTCACAATTGACTTATAAAGCAGTGCAGAGTTGTCCAGTTTTTATAAGGTTAACAAGCAATAGTTTTAGCACAGATGTAAATAGAGATGGTGATGAATTTTCAGTTGCTAACAAGGCTGCCGTCAGGATGTTAAACTGTTTGCTCTCTGAATCATCTGCATGGAGATGCTTATTTTTCCATCTGCGTGTGGATATAACAAGAGGTCAGAAAGATGAGAATAGAGTCCAAGTGTGTTTGCCATACTCCATAGACTTATCTGATCATGTTTTTCAAACACCATAGAAACATACAAATTGACAGCAGATAATAGGTCTCCTCTCCTGCCTTTTACTCCCATCTGCTTAATGTGAGATCATCTTTCACGTAATGATACTGCCAAATCCCATGGCTGTGGAAGAGCCAACCTCAGCATCTCAGACCCGTCAAAAATCATGTTTCTGGATGTTCCCTTTTTCACGGTACATTCATTTTAAATTGATAGGATCTTCCCTTCCCTTTGCTTTTTTTTTTTATACGAGAGAAGATTTGTTTTGTAAATGGCTCAGTTTATTGTGAGTAATTGCATAACTAATAAGGTTTAGATCCCCAGTGCAAAAGACTCTGTTGGGACCCCATAGACATTGACAATACTCAGTGATAACTATGAATAATAATAATTAATTTTAGGAAAACAAGTTTATAAGTAAAATAGAGTGGGGTATTTACTATTCACCAAATACAAAGACAACATTCTCCAGCTTGCACAAGTGAGATCTTAGATCAGACGCTTTTCCCCAAAGTCCTCTGTATACCAGTTACATCACTAAGGACAGAAATTATTTAAAGTTCACCAGCATAAAGTGGAATCTTCACACCACCTTCACAACCCCTCAATCAGTTCTTTAAAAGTTTGCTGTACCTGGAAGTCCTGGCAAGAGTCTAAATCTCACAGGGAACCCTTTTGGCTTTGCAAGCATCTTTCTATATCATTGCAATAAGTGCATTGCATATTTTGCAACAAAACTTACATTTGGCAATTATTTTTTTTAAATAGTGAGAACTGCAGGGCTAAATTTCTTAGAGATTATGATGAGACTAATGAGAGAACAAACACGCACAAGAAACACTTCTGTTAAAGGGATAGTATAGTCAAAATTAAATTTTCATGATTTAGATAGAGCATGCAATTTTAAGTAACTTTCTAGTTGACTCCTATTATCAATTTTTCTTTGTTCTCTTGGTATCTTTATTTGAAAAAACAAGAATGAAAGCTTAGGAACTGGCCCATTTTTGGTTCAGCACCTGGGTAGCACATCTGATGGGTGGCTACATTTAGCCACCAATCAGCAAGCCCTACCCAAGTTCTGAACCCAAAATGTGCCAGCTTCTTAGCTTACATTCCTGCTTTTCAAATAAAGATACAAAGAGAACAAGGAAAATGTGAAAATAGGAGTACATTAGAAAGTTGCTTAAAATTGCTGCTCTATCTAAATCATGACAGTTTTAGGATTGTGTACTTTTTATGTTGAAAATAATTTTATTGTGTTTCCAGAAAGAACAATAACAACAAGTACAATTAAAAATAAGATAGGGTTACATAATGTTACATAATCAGGTCACGGTCTTTCATGAGCATAAAGAAAAGCTCAGTATAGAAGTCCACCCGATGCCACCAAATGGCACAATGAGGTACTGGTAAGCCTAAAAAAGAGCAAAATACCATTGGTATAATATCCCATAGTTTTTCCAGAAAGGAAATTCAAACCAGAGGCTGGAGTATGCCACCTTAAACGTGTTGATAAATATAGATATAGATTGCTCACTCCCAATCTAAGAGGCCTTAAAGGAACATTTGGTAGATTATAGTCTAGCCCTAGCTTCCGTATATGTAATCCAGGGTTCCCAAAGGGAAATGAACTGTTCTTTGGAATCTAAAAAGTCGGCAGCAATACTGCTTAATTGATAGTAATGATTTATCTTATTCTGAATAAGCTGAAAGGTAGGAACCACTGACTTCCAAAATTGGGCAATAGTCAATTTAACAAATAAGGAATATAAATTTACTTGTTTTCATGTTAAACCCAGGTAGTGGATCATGAAGCAGGGCTTGAGTAGGAGTTAAAGTAATAGATTTCTCCAAAATATCACTCAATAATGAAGAGGTCTGATTCCATATGTTGGATACATGATGACAGTGCCACCACATATGTGGGATGGGTATGTTCCTCTCTCAACACAACCTTGCAATCAGTTCCCTCTATTCAAGTCAGTGGTACGTATACGGGAAGGATGGAAATACCACCTAAATGCTACCTTCATGTAATTCTCATTTAAGTGAGCACATATTGAGACGGAAGATCCCCTGCTCAAGATATTGTACCATTTCTCGGGCGGGATTGTGTACTTTTTAATGGAAATTCTCCTTCGTATTTTGAAAAATTAATTATTAATTTAAATGTATTCTTTACTCCAATTTTTTATTAGGGGTTTTTACTTTCTACTTTCAATACATTTTTAAACTGCTAATTTTATTGAGCACTAAACTGTGATATATGTATTAGTGATTTGCTTACAGAAATGTAAAATATCCTCTTTAGAGAGATACACAGTTATCAAGGTAAAATTTGTCTTTATAGAATACCATGTAAGACCTAATGGACCTTTTAGAGAATCTTGCCTGAACAAATTGTTTTAGAGAATCAAGCCCTTTGCAAGATTAAATGCAGCTTAAATTATACCAAAGATTAGAGATAGCCCTGCAAAAACCTTTAGGCTGCTATATGTCTTGAGCAGGGATAGGCAAGGTGTCCATACATGGACACTGGTGTCCGTGACTGGCCCTTGCAGTGTTCACCACCCATTTTGTTGCGTGGAGAGAGGAGTAGGACAGATGAATGCTGGCCCTGACTCCTCCTTGACACACGCGGCGCCACGTTTCACAGGGTTGTGGCCACTCCCACGTGATGCCGCTTAGTACCGGGAAAATGACTCTGAGTGAGACTGAGAGAGAGGGAAGATTCAAGAAGCAAGCTGCCACTGTGTCCCTGGAGCTTTATATGCAAAGGTAAAGCACTTTAACCAGCACCTGAGGTTTATTATAAGTAGTAATTAATTAGAAAGAAAAGATATACTAAGGTTGTGATTCACAACCTTAGTATATCTTTTCTTTCTGATTAAATAATAGGAAAGGGAGAATATGTAGTGTGAATAAAGTTAGTGGCTTGTCAAGAGACTGCTAGCGATATTGGGTGATAAGTGATGGAATAAATAAAGCCTGAGTGAAATACTGGATGTGTACCTGCATCTGTATAATAATACCCAACACTATACAGAGACACAGAAGTGACACTGGCACATGCGTATAGCCAGAGGAGGGCTGGTTATAGGATCAGTAGTATCTGCATCAGTATAATAACACCCAACGCTATGTAATGACACAGTAGTGACACTGGCTCATGGGTATAGCCAGAGGAGGGCTGGTTATAGGATCAGTGGTATCTGCATCAGTATAATAACACCCAGCGCTATACAATGATACAGTAGTGACACTGGCACATGGGTATAGCCAGAGGAGGGCTGGTAATAGGATCAGTATTATCTGCATCAGTATAATAACACCCAGCGCTATGTCATGACACAGTAGTGACACTGGCACATGCGTATAGCCAGAGGAGGGCTGGTTATAGGATCAGTGGTATCTGCATCAGTATAATAACACCCAGCACTATATAATGACACAGTAGTGACACTGGCACATAGTTATAGCCAAAAGAGGGCTGGTTATAGGATCAGTAGTATCTGCATCAGTATAATAACACCCAGCACTATATAATGACACAGTAGTGACACTGGCACATGGTTATAGCCAAAAGAGGGCTGGTTATAGGATCAGTAGTATCTGCATCAGTATAATAACACCCAGCACTATATAATGAAACAGTAGTGACACTGGCTCATGGGTATAGCCAGAGGAGGGCTGGTTATAGGATCAGTGGTATCTGCATCAGTATAATAACACCCAGCACTATATAATGACACAGTAGTGACACTGGCTCATGGGTATAGCCAGAGGAGGGCTGGTTATAGGATCAGTGGTATCTGCATCAGTATAATAACACCCAGCACTATATAATGACACAGTAGTGACACTGGCACATGCGTATAGCCAGAGGAGGGCTGGTTATAGGATCAGTGGTATCTGCATCAGTATAATAACACCCAGCGCTATGTAATGACACAGTAGTGACACTGGCACATAGTTATAGCCAAAAGAGGGCTGGTTATAGGATCAGTGGTATCTGCATCAGTATAATAACACCCAGCACTATATAATGACACAGTAGTGACACTGGCACATGGGTATAGCCAGAGGAGGGTTGGTTATAGGATCAGTATTATCTGCATCAGTATAATAACACCCAGCACTATATAATGACACAGTAGTGACAATAACACCCAGCGCTATATAATGACACAGTAGTGACACTGACACATGCGTATAGCCAGAGGAGGGCTGGTTATAGGATCAGTGGTATCTGCATCAGTATAATAACACCCAGCACTATATAATGACACAGTAGTGACACTGGCTCATGGGTATAACCAGAGGAGGGCTGGTTATAGAATCAGTGGTATCTGCATCAGTATAATAACACCCAGCACTATATAATGACACAGTAGTGACACTGGCACATGTGTATAGCCAGAGGAGGGCTGGTTATAGGATCAGTGGTATCTGCATCAGTATAATAACACCCAGCACTATATAATGACACAGTAGTGACACTGGCACATGGGTATAGCCAGAGGAGGGCTGGTTATAGGATCAGTGGTATCTGCATCAGTATAATAACACCCAGCGCTATGTAATGACACAGTAGTGACACTGGCACATGGGTATAGCCAGAGGAGGGCTTGTTATAGGATCAGTAGTATCTGCATCAGTATAATAACACCAAGCACTATATAATGATGTTTTTAATTTGAAATGTACCTTGGTGTCCTTCACTAAGGTCTTTAATTTAGAAAATGTGCGTCACAGCCTTGGTTCGTGCCTATCCCTGGTCCTGAGGAGACTTTAGAAAATAAACCTACTATTTTACAGCTATACAATTAAATGATACTTTATACTTTTAGTCAAACAAAGGCTTAAAAATGAATATATGAAATACTGTGGGCAGCAGACTGTTCCACTGCTGTTATGGACCTTGGAACGGTTTCAGGTTTCACCTGTTGCACTACCATAGTTGCCAACATTTAAAGGGACAATTCAAAAAAATTAAACATGAAGCTTTCATGATTAAGATAGAGCATTTAATTTGACAACTTTTCAATTTATGTCCATTAACAAAATATGCAGTCTTTTTATATTTACACTTTTTGATTCACCAGTTTCAACTGAGCATGTGCAATAATCACAGAATATATGTATATGCATTAGTTATTGGCTGATGGTTGTCACATGATACAGGAGGAGTTGAAATAGACATAATGTTGAAATGTATCAGAAATAATCTACTACTCATTTGAAGTTCTGACTAAGTAATATTGCATTGTCTTGTTATCAGGCATTTGTTGATTATGCAAATCTATTGTATTTACCGGTTCTTTAAAGGGACAGTTCACTGTAAGATTGTTTTTCCCTGTATGTGTTCCCCATGACTTTTTACACCAGCTGCAGCATATAACATATATAAAGAATCACTCATTTATGCTTCTTCTTGCAAATTAAATAGCTGGATTTACTTTTTGAAACCACAGCCCATCATAATAGGCTTGGCTTGCTGACAGATCAGATCTTGTTATCTTATCACTCAAATGCATCCATTTCTTATCTCAGTCTCTGTACAATAGTTAGAAAGAAAAATTAAAAATGAACATTTTAGAACTTTATCTCTTCCATCTCCCCCTGTGAGTGTAATTTCTACTGTGGACTGTGTTTACATGTTTTTTTTTCAATAGCCTATACCTAGATATATAAACTTTCATTATCCATAGGGATACTACAGGCTAAATCAGCTATTTTAAATGCCAATATAAAGGCTAAAGAGCTATTTGTAAACAATTTAATACACTCCAGCAGGTAAAATGGATAATTGGGAACAAATTAAAGGAGAGAACGTTTTTGGATAAACTGTCCCTTTAAAACATACTTCCAGGCATATTTTGCAGCAGTGCAAACAGATAAGCTGATATTCTGTATCCATAGCTCCTCCCACTTCTGCCCACAAAGCACTCATTGTAAATAATACAAATATATACATATTATAAAATATTGTACCTAATTTGTAAACTGCAGGTGACTCAGATCCCACAATATGCAAACAAATGTATAAATAAGAAAAAAAGCCTCATATGATTCCCTCACACATACTTGCCAAGTCCACACCTCAGGGCAGACTTTTATAATGTGGAACAGACTCTTGGGACAATTATACCAATTGACAAGGGGTCAAAATTTGGAAATTGGGACAGTTGTCAACCCATCCTACACATATATGTCCCACTCCTAACTGTGAGGTATGGCCATGAGCAGTGACTTTTTGTTTTGTATTCATTCTGTATTTGATCACATGACAATTAGTCATCAACACAGCTTACTTACGGAATGTTTTCCAGTTATAATACAGAACTGTGAGAACCACTCAATCTACATTAATAATTCAGCCATTTAATTTTCAGAGAACCATCCCTTTTCCTAAATGATGAAATTTTTATAGTTCCATGAATCTAATATTGCTATGTGACCTTTGCAAAGTCAACAGGGATTATAATTATGCCCTATAATTTCTCTGCTGCTGTAACAGAACTAATGAACTGGAGGTCAGTTACAGAATGAAACAGTAATTAAAATATTGTATTACAAAGTGAGAATTCCAGTCTGTTTGTGGAATCAATAAGATCGGTGTCAGACAGCTGAGACCGGCTTGGGACTAGACCCTCATCCCTTCAACAGTACCCTCAACCACACTAATCAATGGGGGGCATATGGGAAAGATTATGCTTCTTAAAAGATTTAACTAAAAAAAAAATTGTTTGTGAAGAACACAATTCCTCATATATTTTCTACCAATTCTTAAAGCAATCTTTAAAGGGGAACAGAAGTCAGTAGTGAACTTTCCGGATTCAGGCAGAGCATATACGTAACTAAAAAACAAAATACTTTGCAATTTACTGCTATCATCAATGCAACTCTGCTGCAATATAGTGCTTAAGACACGAGGATGCCCCCTTTAAGTAGATCTATGTTTGTTGAATGGTAGTAAGGACTGTGTATGATAGTGGTAACATTAGCTGGAGCAATGGGATTCATAGCCATTGAGAGTATAATTAATTCTTTATCTATGGATGCCAGTGGTATAAATCTATCCTTATTTAAATGGATATTAAACCCAATTTCTTTCCTTTAATAATTCAGATAGAGCATACAATTTTAAGTATCTTTCTAATTTACTCCTATTATTATTACTTTCATTCTCTTGCTATCTTTATTTGAAAAGCAGGAATTTAAGTTTTGGAGCCAGACCATTTTTGGTTCAGCACCTGGGTAGCGCTTGCTGATTGGTGTAGCCAATGTAGCCACTAATCAGCAAGCACTAACCAGGATGCTGAAGCAAAAATAAGTCGACTCATAATCTTAAATTATTGCTTTTTTCACATAAAGATACCAAGAGAACGAAGAAAAATGGATAAAAGAAGTAAATTAGAAAGTTGCTTTAAAGGGACACTGAACCCAAATTTTTTCTTTCGTGATTCAGATAGAGCATGCAATTTTAGGCAACTTTCTAATTTACTCCTATTATCAATTTTTCTTCGTTCTCTTACTATTTTTATTTGAAAAAGAAAGTCCAGAACCTTGGACAGCACTTGTTTATTGGTGGATGAATGTATCCACCAATCAGCAAGAACAACCCTAGTTTTTCACCAAAATGGGCCGGCATCTAAACTTACATTCTTGCTTTTCAAATAAAGATACCAAGAGAATAAATAACATTTGCTAATAGGAGTAAATTAGAAAGTCGTTTAAAATTGCATGCTCTATCTGAATCACAAAAGAAAAAATGTAGGTTCAGTGTCCCATTAAATTGCACGCTCTATCTGATTCATTAAAGAAAAAAATGGGGTTTAATATCCCTTAAGCTTTATATTTTATCAACTTTTTTCGTTTTTAAAATGACAAACATAAGACAGGTATATAATTAGCACACTCAGTGGTAATATACAAAAATAAAATAATCTCAGTTCTCTTAAAATAATTCTATAAACTATTATATAAAGAAAAAATATAAGCATCCGGAAGGGATTGTGATTATACTATAACATGATAAAGAGGTAAATTTATTAAGCTTTTCCAGCTATGTGAAGCAGGTTTATATAAGGGAGGTGGCAGCACATACTTAAAGGGACAGGAAACCCCAACATTTTATTTGATTATTTGGATAGAACATATAATTTTAAACAACTTTCCAATTTACTTCTATTATCAAATTTGCTTCATTCACTTGTTATCCTTTGCTGTAGGAACAGCATTGGACAACTGGCTGCTAGCTGAACACATCTAGTTAGCCAATCACAAGAGACAAATGTGTGCAGGCACCAATCAGCAGCTAGCTCCCACTAGTGTAGGATATGTGTGTATTCTTTTTCAACAAGGGATACCAATTGAACGAAGCACATTTGAAAAGAGAAGTGAATTTAAAAGTTTCTTAAAATGACATGCTCTATCTAAAGCTTATTTCATCTGCACCACCTCAGAAGTGGTGACATTAATCACCCCAATATTCTCAGATTGGGGGTAATTGAAATGTCCTGCTCTAGCAAAATTGGTTGAGCCGGAGAGAAACCTCTTGTGCAATAATAAGTTTCACCGTACGATGAAACAGCGCAAGTGGCGATGGCAGGTGGACAGGTTCACTACTTGCGAACCTATCCGCCTGCAGGCATGGTAAATTTACCCCAAAGTAGCACCAACAGCAATCACTCCGTATACAGTAGGATGTAAACCTTAGTTTTTGAATGTGAAAACATTCTTTCAAAATGTAATTGCTAAATGTGATGATGCTTTACATGAGTTAAAGAGATTTTTATATAAATGTTTAGTTATACAAAATGAAACAACTGCAATATGCTTTCATTATTTATTTTGCCCTCTTTTATTTTAATTTATCTCTGAAAATTGAGCATTTTCTAATTTTAAGAAATTTAAATGCAACCAGCTGCCTTTACAAGGTATTGGAAGCAAAACAATGCACTGTATGCTAACATTATGGCCATGGTAAGCCTTGTTGTCTGTAGCCTCAAGCCTAGATTGGCTCCTTCAAATAAGGCAAATGGTGGGTTGTTTTGGCTATTTTAAAACAACTGCAGTTAAAAGGATTTTAAAGGGACAGTCTAGTCAAAAATAAACGTTCATGATTCAGATAGAACATGTCATTTTAAACAATTTTCCAGTTTACTTTTATCCCCAAGTTTGCTTTGTACTCTTGGTATTCTTAGTTGAAAGCTAAACCTAGGAGGTTCATATGCTAATTTCTTAGACCTTGAAGGCTGCCTCTTTTCTAACTGCATTTTGACCGTTTTCACAACTAGAGGGTGTTAGTTCATGTGTGTCATATAGATAACATTGTGTCTGTGCTCACGCACTTGGAGTTACCTAGGAGTCAGCACTAAAATGCAAGTCTGACAACATAAATGAAACAAGGGGGCAGTCTGCAGAGGCTTAGATACAAGATAATCACAGAGGTAAAAAGTGTATTAATATAACCGTGTTGGTTGTGCAAACTAGGAAATGGGTAATAAAGGGATTATCTATATTTTAATACAATAACAATTCTGGTGTAGACTATCCCTTTACCTTGGCTGATATGTTATTATATAGCAACACAATATAAATGTCTTGTAATTAGAAGGTTTTAAAGGAACAGTCTAGTATAAATTAAACTTTCATTATTCAGATAGGACTTTTAATTTTAATCAACTTTCCAATGTACTTTTATCATCAAATTTGCTTTTTTCTCTTGGTATTCTTAATTTAAACTAAACCTAGGTAGGCTCATATGCTAATTTCTAAGCCTTTGAGGGCTGCCTCTTATCACATGTTTTTTAAATCTCTTCAACGCAAAGAGACAGAAAGTACATGTGGGTTATATAGATAAACACTGTGTTCAGACACAGGGGGTTATTTAAGATTTAGTACAAAACAATGCGAAATATAAGACAATAGATACTAAACAGTCACAGTCATGTGATCAGGGGGCTGGACGAAGGTTCCTAGATACAAGGTAATCACAGAGGTAAAACGTGAATTAATATAACAGTGTTGGTTATGCAAAACTGGAGAATGGGTAATAAAGGAATTATCTATATTTTAAACAATAACAATTCTATGGTAGACTGTCTCTTTAACTACCAAGGCTGAAACTGAGAGTACACTAGCTACTTGTGTTCATAAATCTAGATATAGGTAAAGTAGAAGCATTCTGGGATCACGAGTTGTGGCTTCTTTTCAAAACTGAACTTATAATGCAAGAGGTCAAGGTTGGTATAAAGATTTAGGTTCGTAGACCAGCATCTTAAAGGGCCATAATACCCAAATGTTGAAACACTTGAAAGTTATGCAGCATAGCTGTAAAAAGCTGACTAGAAAATATCACCTGAACATCTCTATGTAAATAAGATAGATATTTTACCTCAAAATGTCCTAAGTATTTAAACCCCATTGCAAAGGACTTTAAGCAGCAAATCAGTATGCCTGTCCCGGGACAGGCAAGGGAGTGAGCATCGTGCACACTCATATTATTTCCCTATTCAGTTTAAGGAAGTTTACTATAAAATCTCATGTGAGTTTAGTGAAATCTCATGAGATCACAGTAAAAGAGTTCATGACCTCAGCACTGTTGATGCTGATTGGCTGCAGTTAATTTCTTCATTTTGTTTACCTGCAGCTGAACAATAACTTAAAGGGCCAGTAAACCTAAAAAAATAATGTTATATAATTCTGCACATAGTGCAGAATGATATAACATTATATTAGCAGCAGCTTTATAAAACCTAATATTCCCTGTGAATTTTTATAAAAAAAGACTGTTTTTCAGACCCGCTCTCTGTGCTCTTTTGAGCGGGTCTGTTTTTATCACAGAGCGCATATGGCCAGCTGTCTAGTCACAGTCTGGCTCGAACGCGCCATTATACTCAGTGCACCTCGCTCCTGCTCTGTCTGACAGCGGGAACAAGCTGCACTGAGTATAAAAAACAGTCTTTTTTATAAAATTCACAGGGAATATTAGGTTTTATAAAGCTGCTGCTAATATAATGTTATATAATACTGCACTATGTGCAGAATAAGATAACATTATTTTTTAGGTTTACTGGCCCTTTAAAGATACATTTTTACACAGCACAAACTCTGCTGAGTTGAAGAAATTGTGAGGTAAAATATCTTCCTTTTTTACATAGAGATGTTCAGGTGATATTTTCCTGTCAGCTTTTTACAGTTATACTGCATCCGTTTCAATTGATTTAGCATATGAGTATTATGTCCCTTTAATGGAGAGGAGTGCAAAAAACTAAAAAAAAAAAATACAAAATCTGAGCTAGACTGAAGGCAAAGGCAGGTCCAGAGATAGAAAAGTAGTCAGATTATTTACATCAAGTATTCTAAATACTGTGCTTAGATACAGGCTCGTGCATGTGATGTGATTACGTTTGGGCTATACCAGATGCCCTAAGTTATTTAAACTAGTTTTTGTAGATGATCCATTTATATAGCCCATCTGGGAGTGTTTTTGGAAAACTATATAGTTTTGTTTATTTTTTTGATATCATTGTACTAACCAAACCCCACAGTGCCAGATGTATACGCGCGTTTACAGACTCCTGCTGGCTCCTGTTTATGTTATCTGTCTTTTCTTATGCAGGGAAGGAGGGAGGTGGGGAGTGTCTGCTCTTGTTGTTTTCCAAGCCCCTTTTACTTGGTGTCCCAGCCTAACCTCATCAACAGTGCTAAACTAGGAGCTTCTAAGTAAGTCTTTAAAAAGTTTTATACTGGATTTTTAGATCAGCATATGTGCATATTCTTCTTTATAGTAGTGTCTATTACAGTGGTCGCCAACCAGTGGTCTGTGGACCACTGGTGGTCCACGAGAAGATGTTGGTGGTCCCTGACACCATCAAGCAGGAATTAATCTTCTCTGATGGTGTCACCTTCATCGTGCCACAACTCCCTACAGTGCCTGGCTGGATATCAGTGAAAACCGGAGGAGGAGATAAATTACAATCTCACTATGCACGTTGCATAGTACTGCGCAACTTGCGTAGCTAGATTGTATATTTAACTCCTTCTGCCTGGCTCGCTGTTCAGAGAGGTTGATATAATCTTGGCTTGAAATAGTGGAATTATTGTTTATAAAAAAAGAAATTCTTAAAAAAAAAAATCTCTCTTATATTTAATTTATTTTCTTCCCTTTACCTGTCTCTTTGTAGTAGTTTTCCTAATTCCTTCAGGTGGACTTACATCACTGTTTGTCTTCCTACCCTGCATTGTTTTTATTTTTTTATTAAATATTAATTATTTTTCATTCTAATAATTTTCCAGCACACAAATCCATTCCACCTGAATTCAATTAATTGCCATATCCCACCAGTATTATAGTAATTGCCAGTAACATCAGTCGTGGTTAGCTCACATCCATATTGAGAGCTTTCTGATATAAACGTAATTTATGACTCAAATGTCTGTCCATGATCATAAGTAGTTTTGAACAATTCCTAACTAGGGAGGTAACTTGTAAGTCTTGTGGTCCTTTTAAACATAATTCTTTTTTTCCTACTTTTTTTGTTGGCACTCACTCTTCGGGGCCCATTTATCAAGCTCTGAACGGAGCTTGAAGGGCCGTGTTTCTGGCGAGTCTTCAGACTCGCCAGAAACACCAGTTATGAAGTACGATCGGGTTGATTGACAGCTCCCTGCTGGCGGCCGATTGACCGCGAGTCAGCAGGGGGCGGCATTGCACCAGCAGCTCTTGTGAGCTGCTGGTGCAATGTTAAATGCGGAGAGCGTATTGCTCTCCCCATTCAGTGAGGTCTTGCGGACCTGATCCGCACTGTCGGATCAGGTCCGCAAGACCTTTGATAAATAAGCGCCATTATCTGCAATTCGGAAGTATTCTCTCAGTTCTGTCATTCAGTTAGTTAATTCCAAAAAATAATTCTTAAAAATGTGTAAATATATACATAATGTAAGCTTAGCTATGGTTATGCTAGTTATGTACAGTATGTGTCTGTATACTGTGTATATATATAGATATATATATACATACAGAGAGAAATGCACTCACAGGAACGAACAACTGGCTCAATACCATTGTTAGCTTGTTCTATGGCGATTTACCACCTGGGTGCAACTTTTCAGTGGAACTTTCCTGTAGTATATCAGTCTGATCCCGTCTATTACGGTCAGTCCAGCACCGAAACACCAGGCAATTCCTCTCTGAAAAAGGAACACAGCAACCCCAGACGATCGTTTCGGCCTCGTCAGTGAGGTGTAGCCATATTCCTCTCTCTCTCTCTCTCTATATATATATATATATATATATACACACACACATTATAGAGGTTTGTACCTTTTTTTAAAAAAATTCATGTTAGTGGTCCACGGGATTCAAAATTGGGAGTTTAGTGGTCCCTGAGGTCTGAAAGGTTGGCGACCCCTGGTCTATTACATGCAGTTATATGAAAATCGGTGTACACTGTCGTTTTAATGAACATATAGTTAAAAATGTCTATCCTTTGAATAGCACCGTACTGCATGAAGATAAATATAATGCCAACCCTTTTTCTATCTGTGTAATAAGTGCATTGTGTATTTTGAAACAAACTTGCCAGCTTTTGTTTGGCTAAATAAAACTGTGAGGTCTTAGTGGACAGTTGTATCAAATCATGCTTTAGTGCTTGAAGATCAAACTGGCCTGCATAGAGGGAACTTATGCAAAATATTTGGGGTTCTTTTTTGAGCATTACATTTATGTTTCCCTCCATCACATCAAGGACCAAAAATAGCTAAACAGCTCTAAAGGTAAAATTTCACTTTGTAAATTTGTTTGAGGGACCTCGCAGCACTGACAACACTTCTTGAAGTGGAGAACTTTACATCATCAGGACCTATGTTACTACACATCATCCTATGACACAATTTGTTTTATTTATATACACACACGTTTTTTTTTTGTGTTTTGTTTTTTTAAGTACAGCCTTATCTGATCAGAATCCTGGCCCTTAATCCCTCTATCAGCTACATAACCACATTAGATCAGACCCCAGGTTCTGCAACCCTCTGACAGCAACATACACACATCACATCAGGCCTCTGGTCATGCAGCCCCCTTGTCAGCCATATTTCCTTCCTATATAAAATTGACAGCACAATTTATCTGCATGTAGAATGCATAGAAAGCTAGCTCCTTGTATTAGACAACAATTAATGTCATTTCAAGCACTTTATTAAAAACCCACCTACAAATAAATGAATCTGTCCTTTCAACATTTATTCTAACCCAAACACACGTATAGGTTTCACAGAAGTTGAAAGAAGGCCCAATGATTAATCAGATATTTATACTGATCTCTAAAATGTTTACTTCATTATCTTGATATCCTGGGGCCAAAACATTGAATGTCGAAAAATAGGAAAACAGGTCTAGCTTTGATGAGACAATTGCAACTTGGTGTTATTGATTTTTAATTAAAGATCTACAAGCAGCTTGATCTTGTTATAGGACGTTAATTGACATTGTACTTTAGAATGCAAAAAAACAACAACATCTTGGCTGCTTTCCTGATTAGCACAATCAATAAACTGTTAAATACATGTAGCTTATATTTAGAAGAAAATAAATAAAGCGGCTTTCATGGACAAGATAAACATGTAGAGAATGTTCTAGGTCAAGGTTTTGTCTAAGTGCGCACTGTGGAGTTCTTTTCTGGTGACCTGTAGGCGAGAGTTGTATAGGAAAGCTTTAGAGATAGGGGTTATGTGAAATCAAATATACAAGGAAGGTGTTTTTATTTGAAATGTAGGGCGAGATCAAATATACGGCGCAGGTTTCGGCGCAAGCGTGGGAACCTGCGCCGTCCGTAATTTCACCTCGCACATCGGGGTATTACATATACCCCGCCGGCAGTTCATAAAGTGCTGTAAGTCTGATAAACTAGCGATGTCCAGAAGTGAGCGTAAATACAAATTTCTGGAGTCGCCAGTGACTTACGGCACTTTAGAAACTGCTGGCGCCTAAGAAACGTACAGAAAATAACAAATCTCCCGTAAAAGTCTAACATGCCTCCTAAAAATAAGCCAAACACGTAAAACCCCTATATCCGCAATCCCCCCTCTCATTACTAATATTAAATGTGTTAACCCCTATATCCGCCATCAAACCCACACCGCAAGTAATAACTAAATTAATAACCCCTAAATCCGCCAACCCCAACATTGCAAACTACCTATTAAACTACCTATTAACCCTTAATCAGCCATTAACCCACAACGCAATAAACCTAATCAAGTATTAACCCCTAAACCGCCATAGCCCACATAGCCTATTAAATGTATTAACTCCTAATCTTCCGCCACCAACGTCGCCGCCACTATAATAAATTTATTAACCCCTAAACCCAAGTCTAACCCTAACCCTAACATCCCCCTAACTTAAATATTATTTAAATCAATCTAAATAAATTTACTATTATTAACTAAATTATTCCTAAAAAAAACTAAATACTTACCTATAAAATAAACCCTAAGATAGCTACAATATAATTAATAATTACATTGTAGCTATTTTAGGATTCATTTTTATTTTACAGGCAACTTTGTATTTATTTTAACTAGGTAGAATAGTTATTAAATAGTTAACTATTTAATAACTTCCCAGCTAAAATAAGTACAAATTTACCTGTAAAATAAAACCTAACCTAAGTTACAATTACACCTAACACTACACTATCATTAAATTAATTAACTACAATTACCTAACATTAAATACAATTAAATAAAATAAACTAAAGTACAAAAAACAACAACACTAAATTACAGAAAAAAAAAAAAATCCTAATCTAAGCCCCCTAATAAAATAAAAAAGCCCCCCAAAATAATAAAATTCCCTACCCTATAGTAAATTACAAATAGCCCTTAAAAGGGCTTTTTGCGGGGCATTGCCCCAAAGTAATCAGCTCTTTTACCTGTAAAAAAAGAAATACAACCCCCCCAACATTAAAACCCACCACCCACACACCCAACCTTACTCTAAAACCCACCCAATCCCCCCTTAATAAAACCTAACACTACCCCCTTGAAGATCACCCTACCTTGAGCCGTCTTCACCCAGCCGGGCAGAACTCTTCATCCGATCCGGGCAGAAGTCTTCATCAAATCCGGGCAGAAGAGGTCCTCCAGCCGGGCAGAAGTCTACACTTTCATTAAATAAATTAAATGAATTAACTACAATTACCTAACATTAAATATAATTAAATAAAATAAACTAAAGTACAAACCCCCCCCCACTAAATTACAGAAAATAAAAAAAAATTACAAGAAGTTTAAACTAATTACACCTAATCTAAGCCCCCTAATAAAATAAAAAGCCACCCAAAATAATACAATTCCCTACCCTATACTAAATTACAAATAGCCCTTAAAAGGGCTTTTTGCAGGGCATTGCCCCAAAGTAATCAGCTCTTTTACCTGTAAAAAAAGAAATACAACACCCCCCAACATTAAAACCCACCACCCACACACCCAACCTTACTCTAAAACCCACCCAATCCCCCCCTTAATAAAACCTAACACTACCCCCTTGAAGATCACCCTACCTTGAGCTGTCTTCACCCAGCCGGGCAGAAGTCTTCATCTGATCCGGGCAGAAGTCTTCATCGAATCCGGGCAGAAGAGGTCCTCCAGCCAGGCAGAAGTCTTCATCCAAGCGGCATCTTCTATCTTCTTCCATCCGACGAGGAGCGGCTCCATCTTGAAGACATCCGACGCGGAGCATCCTATTCCATCAACGGCGACTGTAGAATGAAGGCTTCTTTAAATTACGTCATCCAAGATGGCGTCCCTTCATCGGAATTAAGGTAGGAAAGATCCTATTGGCTGATGCAATCAGCCCATCGGATTGAAGTTCAATCCGATTGGCTGATCCAATCAGCCAATAGGATTGATCTTGCATTCTATTGGCTGTTCCAATCAGCCAATAGAATGCAAGCTCAATCCTATTGGCTGATTACATCAGCCAATAGGATTTTTCCTACCTTAATTCCGATTGGCTGATAGAATTCTATCAGCCAATCGGAATTGAAGGGACGCCATCTTGGATGACGTCATTTAAAGGAACCTTCATTCTACAGTCGCCGTCGATGGAAGAGGATGCTCCACGTCGGATGTCTTCAAGATGGAGCTGCTCCTCGTCGGATGGAAGAAGATAGAAGATGCCACTTGGATGAAGACTTCTGCCCGGCTGGAGGACCTCTTCTGCCCGGATTCGATGAAGACTTCTGCCCGGATCGGATGAAGACTTTTGCCCGGCTAGGTGAAGACGGCTCAAGGTGATCTTCAAGGGGGTAGTGTTAGGTTTTATTAAGGGGGGATTGGGTGGGTTTTAGAGTAAGGTTGGGTGTGTGGGAATAATTTAGTTAATAATAGTAAATTTATTTAGATTGATTTAAATAATATTTAAGTTAGGGGGTGTTAGGGTTAGGGTTAGACTTAGGTTTAGGGGTTAATAAATTTATTATAGTGGCGGCGACGTTGGCGACGGCAGATAAGGGGTTAATACATTTAATAGGCTATGTGGGCTATGGCGGTTTAGGGGTTAATACTTGAATAGGTTTATTGCGTTGTGGGTTAATGGCGGATTAGGGATTAATCGTTTTAAGAGGTAGTTTGCGATGTTGGGGTTGGCGGATTTAGGGGTTGATAATTTAGTTATTACTTGCGGTGTGGGCTATGGAGGTTTAGGGGTTAATAGACTTTATTAGTTATTGCGGTGGGGGATTTCGGTTGACAGGTAGATAGATATTGCGCATGCATTAGGTGTTAGTTTATTTTTGCAGGCATTTTCAGGAGTTACGATGCTCCCATACTCAGCGCAAGGCCTGATACGGCTGCCTTTTATGGCGAGGTAAAAATGCAGTAAGATTTCTCCATTTTTGCCACGTAAGGCCTTGCGCTGGATATTGGATACCGATTTATGACGCGGTTCCATGTTAGCCTATGGGAGTAATAATTGCGAGTGAAGGGTGAAATATACGCACGTAACTTGTATGCTACGCCGTATATGTAATACCAAAATTGCGTAAAAACTGGCGGCAGAGGATTTTGCGGGCGACGCTGCATATGTAATGGAGGCCGTAGTTTCACAATCAATACAAAATTTTAATTCAAGACTAAAGTTAACATTCTTTTATCACGTAGATTAACAACAAGACTTGAAGACCTGTCAAATATTGATCCTTTTTGTCATTCCCTCTCTCTGAGACATTTTCCACATTTCAATTTACAGCCCCTATTAACAACAAATGGCTAACCTTCTGGGCCAAATACTGGAGGATAAATTTCCACAATATAGTCCAGAAAGGGATCCACCTCAACAGTTATCGTATACCTGTCTTAAAGGGACAGCCAAGTCTTTCATGACTTAAATAGGGAATGTAATTTTAAACAATTTCCAATTTACTTTTATCACCAATTTTGCTTTGTTCTCTTTGTATTCTTGTTTGAAAGCTAAACCTAGGAGGTTCATATGCTAATTTCGTAGACCTTGAAGACCTTGCAGAAGCTTAGATACAAGGTCATCACAGAGGTAAAAAGTGTATTTCTATAACAGTGTTGGTTATGCAAAGCTGGGTAATGGGTAATAAAGGGATTATCTTTCTTTTTAAAGGGACAGTCTACACCAGAATTTTTATTGTTTAAATAGATAGATAATCCCTTTATTACCCATTCCCTAGTTTTGCACAACCAGCACAGTTATATAAATACACTTTTTACCTCTGTGACTACCTTGTATCTAAGCCTCTGCAAACTGCCCCCTTATATCAGTTCTTTTGACAGACATCCATTTTAGCCAATCAGAGCTGACTCACCTGAACACCACATGCATGAGCACAGTGTTATCTATATGACACACATGAACTAACACCCTCTAGTGGTGAAAAACTGTCAAAATGCCCTGAGAGAAGAGGCGGCCTTCAAGGGCTTAGAAATTTTCAAATGAACCTCCTATTCTTAGGCAACTAAGAATACCAAGAGAACAAAGCAAAATTGGTGATAAAAGTAAATTGGAAAATTGTTTAAAATTACATTCTCTATCTGAATCATGAAAGTTTATTTTGGACTAGACTGTCCCTTTAAACAACAAAAATTCTGGTGTTGACTGTCCCTTTAAGTAACCATTTTATGATTTTGTATTTAAGTACCCAACATTCAAATATGTTATTTAGAAGGGAATCCAGTCTAAATGGGGCCTATGATACTTACCATATTTTTGGCATGTAAGATGCACTGGAATATAATTTTTATAGCACTTAATATATTATAAAAATAAACAGAATTGTTTAAAATGTAGAACACTAGAGATTTTAGTTATCAGTTTATTATTTGACAAAAAGACTGTAATATAGTGTATTTAATAATCTCAAATGTGCATATAAATGACCTATAAGATTTCTTTCCGTACAGACATGAAGCTTATTATACATAGGAGAAGCAGGTGTAACTCATTAATCAGGCCACAGAAAACCAAAGCTAAATATTTTTCCATTTTCAGAGATTTGGTTGGTATTTGGAGCTGGAATGTCATTTTAATTGGATAAGACAAAATTTTTCTTATTATGTTGATTTCCCTGATGTATAAGTATTATTTAAATCTAAAACTTCAATCAATTAAATTAAGATTACATTTCTATAAAATCTTTAATAACTAAGCACAGTAAAAAAAACTATAATAAATTTATTATTTATTTTGTCTACTTATCCTATATATTTGCAGTTGAAATTTGTGTTTTTCCCCCCTCTTTTACCAGAGTGCCTGCTGTGCATATTGCACAAGTATGGTACAATTAAATGATCTTACAATAGGCCAGATATTGTAAGAAATTTGTACCTGCTTCTTGTCAAAGATGTGGGTTGTGATATTAGCTTTAGTAAAAACAAGGGCCGCGATCAAATATACGGCGCAGGTTTTGGCTCAAGCGTGGGAACCTGCGCTGTCCGTAATTTCACCTCGCACATTGGGGTATTACATAAACCCCTCCGGCAGTTCATAAAGTGCCGTAAGTCTGATAAACTAGCGATGTCCAGAAATGAGCGTAAATACAAATTTCTGGAGTCGCCAGTGACTTACGGCACTTTAGAAACTGCCGGCGCCTAAGAAAAGTAAAGAAAATAACAAATCTCCCGTAAAAGTCTAACACGCCTCCCAAAAATAAGCCCGACACATAGAACCCCTATATCCGCAATCCCCCCTCTCATTACTAATATTAAATGTATTAACCCGTAGACCGACAACCCCCCACAACGCAATATGCCTATTTAAACTATTAACCCCTATATCCGCCATCAAACCCACACCGCAAGTAATAACTAAATTATTAAACCCTAAATCCGCCAACCCCAATATCGCAAACTACCTATTAAAACTATTAACCCTTAATCCGCCATTAACCCACAAGGCAATAAACCTAATCAAGTATTAACTCCTAAACCGCCATAGCCCACAACGCAATAAACCTAACCCCTAACCTAACCCCCCCTAACCTAACCCCCCATAAATAAACTAAAATTACCTAATTTACAAAATACTAAAGTTACTATTAAATTTAAATAAATTAACACTACTTTTAAAATACAAATAAACTGAAGACCGGCGACCGCGGAGCCATGGAGCGTGGAGGATCCTCTTCATACGATCTCCGCCGTACACTGAATAGGAATTCAAGGGACGCGTGTGTATTTTTTTGGCAAAAGAGCTGATTATCTTGGGGCAATGCCCTGCAAAAAGTCCTTTTAAGGGCTACTGGTAGTTTATTAGATTGGGGGGTGTTTTTATTTTGGGGGGGCTTTTTTATTTTCATAAGGATTAGGAGTAATTTATTTAAAATTTTGTAATTTTATTTATTATTTTCTGTAATCTTAGAATTTTTTATTTTCTGTAATTGTTGCTTAAAGGGACAGTCTACTCCTGAATTTTGATTACAATGCCCCTTTAATTTATACTTAGTTTATTTGTATTTTAAAAGTAGTGTTAATTTTTCTAAATTTAATAGTAACTTTAGTATTTTGTAAATTAAGTAATTTTAGTTTATTTAGGGGACGGTTATGTTAGGGGTTAGGTTTATTGCGTTGTGGGCTATGGCAGTTTAGGGGTTAATAGACTTTATTAGTTATTGCGGTGGGGGATTGCGGTTGACAGGTAGATAGACATTGGTGTTAGTTTATTTTGGAAGACATTTTCGGGAGTTACGGAGCTCCCATACTCAGCGCAAGGCTTGCTGCGGCTGCCTTTTATGGCGAGGTAAAAATGGAGTAAGATTTCTCCATTTTCGCCACGTAAGTGCTTGCGCTGGATATTGGATACTGATTTGCGACGCGATTCTATGTTAGCCTATGGGAGTAATGATTGCGGGCGACGGGTGAAATATACGCGCGTAACTTGTATGCTATGCCGTATATGTAATACCAAAATCGCATAAAATCTGGCGGCGGAGGATTTTGCGGGCGACGCTGCATATGTAATGGAGGCCAAGGATGGCAAGAAATTTTTGTTTCAGACGAAATTTTCATAATAATTATTAGTTGGCTTCACTATTCAGTATTCAATTAATTTAAATGAAACAAATATCAAAAATGGGCTGACTCCTAAGCTCACATTCCTGCTTTTTCAAATAAAGATACCAAGAGAACGAAGAAAAATTGATAATAGGAGTAAATGAAAAAGTTGCTTAAAATTGCATGCTCTATCTGAATAATAAAAGAAAACATTTGAGTTTAGTATCCCTTTAAGTAAAAACATTTTACATTTAATTTGTAACAAATTCATCTGTATCTGTTGTGTACCTCCCACATTCTCATTGGCAGATAGGCCTTTGTTACTACTGCTCAATAGCTGATTTGCACTTCAATTAATAAGAACTTCCTGCTTATGCCCTCTAAGAAACGGACACGTTTCAATCAAGGAGAGAGAGGTAAATTTTATAAAATAAGTAAACAGGATTTGTTTTAGTCATATGCTCTATCTAAATCATGAATTTTTAATTTCGATCCCCAACCCAACTTTAAGGCACATTCATCTTATAATGATCATAATGTAATCTTATCATTCACAGCTCTTCTGGTTGCTTTTGTTACTCTTCTGGGAATAAGTGGACTATATCTCCTATCAAAAGTAACGTTAAGGTAAGAGAATAAAAATAATTACCCATTTACTGAAATGATAAAACTATGGACTAGATTAAGAGTGGCACGCTAAATGTTGTGCGTGAGCAAAAGAGGTTTATCGCGGCTCTTTGTGAATGTTGGAAGTAGCGTGAGTATTACTGGTTTAAAGTAAACGCTTATGCTTAAGCGCTATTGAATTTAACACATGCCGGTATGTTGTGACCTCAGAGCTACGGTTAACTGTTATGCTCGACTAAAAATTTGCACAAAACACATCAAAACTACATTTAAAAGCAGTTACACCCATAATAACACTATCTAATAAAAATTATGTAAAAAAAGGGCTTTAACATAGAGATACATACATACATGTCTAAATATTGATATCCTATATAATAAAAGGCCAAGTGTGTTTGTCTGAAGCTGTCATGCGCAGTAGACAGCACAGCACGAGGACAAACACACCTGGCCTTTGAGACTGAGTCCCTAAGTCTCTGCTCTGCAGTGCGAGCAGAAGTGTGCGTGCGTGACCGAGCGTGGCCGGGGGCGTGACCGAGTGCGAAGGGGGCGTGGCCAAGCGCGAAGGCCGTGAGGGGGCGAGGCCGAGCGTGAAGGGGCGGGGCCAGGCGGGCCGTGAAAGGCTGTGCAGTCTGAGAGCTCAAAACAGCTCAAAAGAGGGGAGAGAGGGGGTAGGGAAAAGATAAGAAAGGTGAGAGAGAGATCAAGAGGGGAGAGAGAGATCAAGAGGGGAGATAAAGAGAGCACAAGAGAGGGAGCAAAAGAGAGGGGGAGAGACAGCAAAAGAGAGGGGGAGGGAGAGCAAAAGAAAGGGGACAGAGAAATCAAAAGAGAAGGGGGGAAGAGAAAGAGAGAGGGAGGGGGGAGAGAGAGAGAGGGGGAGGAGAGAGAGAGAGGGGGAGGAGAGAGAGAGAGGGGGAGGAGGAGAGAGAGAGAGAGAGAGAGGGGGGGAGGAGAGAGAGAGAGAGAGAGAGAGAGAGAGGGGAGGAAGAGAGAGAGGGGAGGGAGAGAGAGAGGGGGAGGGGGAGTGAGAGAGAGAGGGGGAGTGAGAGAGAGAGGGGAGTGAGAGAGAGAGGGGAGGGAGAGGGGAGGGAGAGAGGGGAGGGAGAGAGAGAGGGGAGGGGAGAGAGAGAAGGGAGGAGAGAGAGGGGGGAGGGAGAGAGAGAGGGGAGGGGGAGTGAGAGAGAGAGAGCAGGGAGAGAGAGAGAGGGAAGCGAGAGAGAGGGGAGGGAGAGAGAGAGAGGGGAGAGAGGGAGAGGGGAGGGAGAGAAAGAGGGGGGGAGAGAGAGAGGGGAGAAAGAGAGAGAGGGGGAGAGAGAGAGAGAGGGGGGAGAGAGAGGGGGGAGAGAGAGAGGGGAGAGAGAGAGAGGGGGAGAGAGAGAGGGGGGAGAGAGAGAGAGGGGGGGGGGAGAGAGAGAGAGAGAGAGATAGAGGGGAGAGAGAGAGATAGAGGGGAGAGAGAGAGAGATAGAGGGGAGAGAGAGGGGGGGAGAGGGGAGAGAGAGGGGGCGAGAGAGACAGGGGAGAGAGAGAGCGCAAAAGAGAGGAGGGAGAGAGAGCGCAAAAGAGAGGGGTGAGAGAGCACAAAAGAGAGGGGAGAGAGAGCGCAAAAGAGGGGGCGAGAGAGAGCGCAAAAGAGGGGGGGAGAGAGAGCGCAAAAGAGGGGGAGAGAGAGCAAAAGAGGGGGGGATAGAGAGTGCGCAAAAGAGAGGGGGAGAGAGCGCAAAAGAGAGGGGGGAGAGAGAGAGCTCAAAAGAGAGGGGAGAGAGAGAGTGCAAAAGAGGGGGGGAGAGAGAGCGCAAAAGAGGGGGGAGAGAGAGCGCAAAAGAGAGGGGGGAGAGAGATCTCAAAAGAGAGGGGGAGAGAAAGCGCAAAAGAGAGGGGGGAGAGAGAGCAAAAGAGAGGGGCAGGGAGAGAGCGCAAGGGGTGGGACCGCTGTACCCTGCAAAAAATGTCCCGTGTGAACGGGCTTTAGGACTAGTCTATCTATATTTATTTATGTATTGACATGTCTATATATGTATTTACAGACATATTTACACTATAAACAAATAAATACATATGTACAAATACACACACACACTGACTAGTAAACCATAGTTATATTTTTCCACCCCTATACAGTATATATAGTTCTGACAAAAGGACTATACTTACTGGATTTGATGGAACTTTATATGTATATATATATATATATATATATATATATATATATATATATACATTGGAGCCCTTTGCAGTCAGTCAAGTAGTAATTGAAAACATGTAAAATCATATTTACGCAATATTCATATGTTTTATATGTTTAACAATGTATTTACTGTAAATATTTCAAATTCCAATGTTCTTCACATAGAGGAATATGTTCTAAGTCAGTGATTTTTAACCTTTTTTTTGCCGTGGCACACTTTTTTACATTAAAAAATCCTGTGGCACACCACCATCCCAAATTTTTTTAAAAATAACACATTGTAGCCTAATACAGCATATATATATATATATACACATACACACAAACACACACATACTGTATGTATTGTGCTGTTATGCCATGCCTCCTACAAACTATCCCTGCACTGGGAGTAAAAAACAAGCAAAGTTTAAAAAATATGTCACACTGTTGTCAGTCTGCCGTGGCACACCTGAGGATCTCTCACGGCACACTGGTTGAAAAACACTGTTCTAAGTATTTTCACATAGATATTCCTATACATATCTGTATATATCTATACCTACTGTATATGATAATATAATATATATATATATATATGTTGGTTGTCTGTTTTTTTTCCCAGATCTTTTGGCGCTCCATTGAAGTCTATGGGGGAATAGGTAGAAGTGCATGAAAGGTTACTTCTAGTGGAGATAACGTGCGAGCGGGATAGATAAATATCGATCCACTTGTAAACTAGCCCTATATTGGCTATCTGGCTTATTAATTTATTTAAAGGGACATTAAACAGTTTGAGATTGAAATATAAGATTGTTAAGAAACTTACAGCTAGATTACGAGTTTTGCGTTATGAGTGAAAAAGCATCGTTATGATTCATAACGCTGCTTTTTCCCTAACGATGCTATTACAAGTCTTGTAGGTATAGGTGTACCGCACACCTTTTTGGCCGTCACGCAACGTCAGTACCGCACTTTTAAAAAAGTCCTTTTTCAATGGGACTCCCATAGCGCCGGTATTACGAGTTTGCCTGGGAGGCCAAAAAGTGAGCGGTACACCCTATACTGACAAGAGCCGTACTGCCATCTAAAGTCAGTAGTTATGAGTTTTACGTTACAAATCTGGAGCATAAAACTCATAACTAAAGTGTTAAAAAATACACTAACACCCATAAACTGCCTATTAACCCCTAAACCGCCACCCTCCCGTATCACAAACCCTAAAATAAAATTCTTAACCCCTAATCTTCCGCTCCGGACATTTACGTCACTAATTTTTTTATTAACCCCTATTCCGCTGATCCTCGACATCGTCGCCACTATAATAAACCTATTAACCCCTAAACCGCCGCCCTCCCGCATTGCAAACACTATTTAAAGATTATTAACCCCTAATCTGCCGTCCGCCCCCACCGCCGCTTTATTTTTATTTCACAGGTAAGTTCGTATTTATTTTAACTAGGTAGACTAGTTAGTAAATAGTTATTAACTATTTATTAGCTACCTAGTTAAAATAAATACAAAGTTACCTGTAAAATAAAACCTAAGCTACCTTACACTAAAAACTAACATTACAATAAAATAAAATAAAATAAATTATTAAAATACTAACTTACAAAAAAAATAAACACTAAATTACAAAAAATAAAAAACCACATTATCAAAAATAAAAACAAATTACTCCTAATCTAATAGCCCTATCAAAATAACCCCCCCCAATAAAAAACTGCTAGCCTACACTAAACTGCCAATGGCCCTTAAAAGGGCCTTTTGCGGGGCATTGCCCCAAAGAAATCAGCTCTTTTACCTGTAATAAAAAATACAAACAACCCCACAACAGTAAAACCCACCACCCACCCAACCAAAATAATGAATGAGAATGAGAGCTAAATTCTATTAGCTGATTGGATCAGCCAATAGGATGAAAACTCAATCCTATTGGCTGATTGCAACAGCCAATAGGATTTTTTTCCCCTTTAATTCCTATTGGCTGATAGAAATCTTTCAGCCAATAGGAATGTAAAGGACGCCATCTTTGATGATGTCACTTATAGGGAACCTTCAGTTTACGGCAACGACCATAAGAAGATAATGCTCCGCGCCGGATGTCTTGAAGATGGACCCGCTCCGCGCCGGATGGATGAAGATAGAAGATGCAGTCTGGATGAAGACTTCTTGCCGATTGGATGAGGATGGATGTTCGGACCTCAATAACTGTAAGTGGATCGTGGGGGGTTAGTGTTTTTTTAAGGATTTTTTGGGTCTTTTTTTTTTAGGTTAGGGTTTTGGGCAATGTAAAAGAGCTAAATGCACTTTTAAGGGCAATGCCCTTACAAATGCCCTTTTCAGGGCAATGTTTAGCTTAGGTTTATTTAGATAGGTTTTTATTCGTGGGGTTTGTTTGGGTGGGTTGTGGGTTTTACTGTTGGGGGGTGTTTGTATTTTTTTATTACAGGTAAAAGAGCTGATTTCTTTGGGGCAATACCCCCAAAAGGCCCTTGTTTTTATTTTTGATAATTTCGTTTTTTATTTTTGTAATTCAGTGTTTATTTTTTTTTTTTAAGTTAGAAAATTGTATTTTAATAATTTAATTTATTTTATTTTATTGTAATGTTAGTTTTTAGTGTAAGGTAGTTTAGGTTTTATTTTACAGGTAACTGTAAAATAAAAATAAAACCTAAGATAATACAATATAAGTTTTTTTTTTACAGGTAAGTATGTATTTAGTTTTAAATGGGAATTATTTAGTTAATAATTGTAAGGTTTATTTAGATTTATTTTATTTATATTTAAGTTAGGGGGTGTTAGGGTTAGGGTTACGTTAGGGTTAGACTTAGGCTTAGGGTTACGTTAGGGTTAGGTTTAGGGGTTAATAACTTTAGTATAGTGGCAGCGACATTGGGGACGGCAGATTAGGGATTAATAACTGTATGTATGGTGGCGGCGATATCAGGGACGGGAGAATTAGGAGTTAATAACTGTAATTTTAGATTAGTGGTGTTTAGACTCAGGGTTTATGTTAGGGTTTTAGGTTTAAACATAACTTTTTATTTCCCCATAGACATCAATGGGGCTGCGTTACAGAGCTTTAGTTTCTGCGATCGCAGGTGTTAGGCTTTTTTTTGCCGGCTCTCCCCATTGATGTCTATAAGGAAATCGTGCACGAGCACGTCAAAGCAGCGCTTGATTTCGGTACGGTATGGAGCTCAATGCAACCATATCGCCCGCGCAAGCCTGCTTTTTTAAAACTTGTAATAGTAGCGCTATAGGGAGGTGAAATAGCGCCGAAAATGTTGCAGTCGTTAATTTCCCTATATCGCTCAAAACTCGTAATCTAGCTGTTAATATTTAACAAGGTTTTCACACAAACCTGGTATTCACAATTTTCTTTCCTGTTTTATATATGTCCCCAATTGTCATCAACAGAAGAGATATATAGGGAAAAAAACAAGTTTCAACAATCTTTGCTTTGATTTCATAATTATATCTCACATTTAATTACTGTTTAATATCCCTTTAAGAGTCATTATCCTATTGTTTTTGCAAACATGTTGATTTAGTGGGATTTATGATAAAAGAGACATGAAATGTGAATGTTATTCCAAAAATTAGGAAAGTTATTTGTAATGGCATTGTTGTTTTATATGACAAAATTAATCAAATGGTCAACCTTACATCGATAAAATGTTTGGAGAGTTGACCATTTGATTAATTTTGTCATATAAAACAACAATGCCATTACAAATAACTTTCCTAATGTTTGGGATAATATCACTGTTATGAGTTATGTAAGGAAATGTAAATGTAGTCTCATCTAGAAATGAGAAAATTGTCTATTTTGTATGGTTTTAAAAAAAGTGTAATTTTAAGAAAAACATTGCACCTTTTTACATTTTATAACGATAGTATTCAGGTTATTCCCCGCCTCCCTCTAGTTATGGGTGCTGCCATTTTGAAATCTCTAGGATCCACTGCTGACGCGTTTCCACATGTGCAGCAACTCTCCTTCAGATACCTGCAGGTGTTTGTTATTCAGCTGCTTAGTCTAAGATTCAAGGCCGGATTGGACTAACAGATTTCCCAGTGGGCTGCAGCAGCTGGGACTGGCCAACTACAATTTAAGGGGATGTGGAGAAGCAGCTGTTTCTCCTGTATATTTTTGTCTTCTAAGCTATACATATTAAGGCAGCAAAGTATTTATTTTTAAGTTTTATTTCCTAAATCATGTAACATTTAGTAGCCCCTTTGAATGGTTTCTGGTGTCTAGTCAGGTCACACTTTAAAACAGAGTGACACACTATGTATAATCATTTTCATACTGTAAAAGGGAGTCATGGAAGAAATTGGTTTGTATACTGCCTATTAGTGATGACGCGAACTTCCGCAAATGTTCGCGAACCGGCGAACCGGGCGAACCGCCATAGACTTCAATAGGCATGCGAATTTTAAAACCCACAGGGACTCTTTCTGGCCACAATAGTGATGGAAAAGTTGTTTCAAGGGGACTAACACCTGGACTGTGGCATGCCGGAGGGGGATCCATGGCAAAACTCCCATGGAAAATTACATAGTTGATGCAGAGTCTGGTTTTAATCCATAAAGGGCATAAATCACCTAACATTCCTAAATTATTTGGAATAACGTGCTTTAAAACATCAGGTATGATGTTGTATCGATCAGGTAGTGTAAGAGTTACGTCCGCTTCACAGTGCGCAGTGTAGGTGATATACCTGCCCTGACCATGCTTTGCAGACCAGGTATCAGTGGTCAGATGGACCCTTGCCCGAACAGTGTGTGCCAGACATGCCATTATAACAGACTTATATGGCTTTGGCGTTGCTTTTTGGTAATTAGAAGGCTGCTAAATGCCACTGCGCACCACACGTGTTTTATGCCCAGCAGTGAAGGGGTTAATTAGGGAGCATGTAGGCAGCTTGTAGAGTTAATTTTAGCTTAAGTATAGTGTAGTAGACAACCCAAAGTATTGATCTAGGCCCATTTTGGTATATTTAATGCCACCATTTCACCGCCAAATGAGATCAAATAAAAAAAAATTGTTCACTTTTTCACAAACTTTAGGTTTCTCACAGAAATTATTTACAAACAACTTATGCAATTATGGCATAAATGGTTGTAAATGCTTCTCTGGGATCCCCTTTTTTCAGAAATAGCAGACTTATATGGCTTTGGCGTTGCTTTTTGGTAATTAGAAGGCTGCTAAATGCAACTGCGCACCACACGTGTTTTATGCCCAGCAGTGAAGGGGTTAATTAGGGAGCATGTAGGGAGCTTGTAGAGTTAATTTTAGCTTAAGTGTAGTGTAGTAGACAACCTAAAGTATTGATCTAGGCCCATTTTGGTATATTTCATGCCACCATTTCACTGCCAAATGCGATCAAATTTAAAAAAAACTTAAATTTTTTCGCAATTTTAGGTTTCTCACTGAAATTATTTACAAACAGCTTGTGCAATTATGGCACAAATGGTTGTAAATGCTTCTCTGGGATCCCCTTTGTTCAGAAATAGCAGACATGTATGACTTTGGCGTTGCTTTCTGGTAATTAGAAGGCCGCTAAATGCTGCTGCGCATCACACGTGTATTATGGCTAGCAGTGAAGGGGTTAATTAGGTAGTTTGTAGGGAGCTTGCAGGGTTAATTTTAGCTTTAGTGTAGAGATCAGCCTCCCACCTGACACATCAGACCCCCTGATCCCTCCCAAACAGCTCCCTTCCCTCCCCACCCCACAATTGTCCCCGCCATCTTAAAGGGTTAGTAAACCTTAAAAATAATGTTATATAATTCTGCACATAGTGCAGAATTATATAACATTATATTAGCCACACTTTGTAAATCATAATATTCCCTTTTTATTTTGTAAAAATACCGCTGTTTTACAGACCCGCTCTCAGTACTCTGCTGAGCAGGTCTGTTGTTTTTACTGAGCGCATCGGGCCAGCTGTATAGTCACAGCCCGGCCCGACCACGCCATTAGACACAGTGCAGCTCGCTCCCGCTGTCAGACAGAGCAGGAGTGAGCTGCACTGTGTCTAATGGCGTGGTCGGGCCGGGCTGTGACTATACAGCTGGCCCGATGCGCTCAGTAAAAACAACAGACCCGCTCAGCAGAGTACTGAGAGCGGGTCTGTAAAACAGCGGTATTTTTACAAAATAAAAAGGGAATATTATGATTTACAAAGTTTGGCTAATATAATGTTATATAATTCTGCACTATGTGCAGAATTATATAACATTATTTTTAAGGTTTACTGTCCCTTTAAGTACTGGCAGAAAGTCTGCCAGTACTAAAATTAAAGGTTTTTACATTTTTTTTTATTTTTTCTGCTATTATTTCACAGTCAAAAAAGTGTTGTTTTTTTTTAAATGTACACTACTGTTACACCAGATATGAGTGGTGGCACTGGGCAAGTGGGCACAGTATACGCTGTGAGCCTGACACACACGCTGGCAGGCAGGCAACTGCAATTAGATTACACAGAAAAAAAAAAAGCAGACTGATGTTCTAGCCCTAAAAAGGGCTTTTTGGGGTGCTGTCCTTACAGCAGAGATCAGATGAGTCCTTCAGGACTGTAGTGGACACTGAATACACTAGCCTAGCTATCGATTTCCCTATTAAATCAGCAGCAGCTACACTGTCCCTCCTCTCACTAAGAATGCAGCTTCCGAATGAATCTAAAATGGATGCTGTCCAGGAGGTGTGAGGGTCTGGGAGGGAGGGTCTGCTGCTGATTGGCTGGAATGTGTCTTCTGACTGTGAGGTACAGGGTCAAAGTTTACTCAATGATGAGGAATAGGGGGCGGACCGAACATCGCATATGTTCGCCGTCCGCGGCGAACGCGCGCATGCTATGTTTGCCGGGAACTATTCGCCGGCGAACAATTCGCGACATCACTACTGCCTATATAAAAACAGTGTAGATCTTTTTTATAACAAACTAATATAATTTAATTATTTTATATTTTAAAAAAATATTGGGGGAAAGGAGTAACCCAGTAATCCCCTTGATAAAAATGGAGTGTGTGCATTCTATGAATTCACTGGAAAATAGGGCTGGTCTTCACATTTTTCCAGGGCTCCTTTCTATTCCCAGTCCGGTCCTGCCAAAATGTTAACGAGTTATCTGGTAAAAGTTATAGAAAACAAACAAACACTTAAATGCCAATTTTTAAAAAGCTTATGTCTATTACATATAGGGGGCATAAAGTTGTGATAATGTGTATGCACTACTGTAGTATATATTACTAGCAGCAGAGAATGAAATAAAGTCACTGTCTTATGTCTTACTGGCAGTCAAAGGTAATTAAAGATTTAGGGGCCGATTTAACAAATGTTGGATGGATCATGTCTGCACAACATTGCTAAATGCAGACAGCCTATGCTGTCGGCATTTAACATTGCACAAGCATTTCTAGTGAAATGCTTGTGCAATGCCGCCCTGCATATTGGCCGCTAGCAGGGGGTGTCAATCATCCTGATCGTATCCGATCAGGATGATTGCTGTTCACCACCTCAAAGGTGGTGGACGAGTTAAGGAGCAGCGGTCTTACGAACGTTGCTTCTTAAAGTGAATGTCAATTTTGATGAATTAGTGTCCTATTAAAAACAAGGCACTTAATTTAATCAAAATTGACATTTCACTAGTTTTCTTCAAAAACTTACCTTTTAATCCTGGCAGCCGCTCCAGCGATTCCCCCGGCTGTCGGAAGCCTCTGCAGACGTCAGAAATGACGAATCCAGCTTCCTCCAATCACAGTTTTCCCCCCCGGGGGAATCTTGGCCTGATGCAACGCCGTGATTGGAGGAAGCTGGATTCATCATTTTGGACCCGTGAAGACGGCTTGCGATGGGCGGAGGAAGTGCTGGAACAGCTGCCAGGATTAAAAGGTAAGTTTTTGAAGAAAGTGCAAAAAGAAGGAATGGAAGGCTACTGAGCATCAGTAAAACGGTATATTTATTTCCAAATATAAAAAATACACATGGAAGTGAGCAAAATCACAACAAACAGGGAAGGAGACAGCAGTCTTACATGTTTCACGCACACTTGCGCTTAATCATAGATTGCACATTTTTTGCGGTAGTCCGCCACTACCCTTTGGTTGGCTCCACACCATTCCCCCTGTTTCATATATGGTTTGATCCGCTCTGCTTCCTGCGCCTGGCGGATGATCACTGCAGCAGCACCTCTCTCTTCACCAAGTTTTTGAAGAAAACTAGTAAAAATGTGAATTTTGTTGAATTAAAGGGACAGTCTAGTATTAATTAAACTTTCATTATTCAGATAGGACTTTTAATTTTAATCAACTTTCCAATTTACTTTTATCATCAAATTTGCTTTGTTCTCTTGGTATTCTTAGTTTAAACTAAACATAGGTAGGCTCATATGCTAATTTCTAAGCCTTTGAGGGCTGCCTCTTATCACAGGCTTTTTAAATCTCTTTTCAACACAAAGAGACAGAAAGTACACGTGGGCCATATAGATAACACTGTGTTCAGGCACAGGGGGTTATTTAAGATCTAGCACAAAACAATGCTAAATTTAAGACAATAGATAATAAACAGTCACAGTCATGTGATCAGGGGGCTGGAAGAAGGTTCCTAGATACAAGGTAATCACAAAGGTAAAAAGTATATTAATATAACTGTGTTGGTTATGCAAAACTGGGGAATGGGTAATAAAGGGATTAGCTATCTTTTAAACAATAACAATTCGATGGTAGACTGTCTCTTTAAAGTGCCCTTGTTTTTAATAAGATTATTAAAAACCGGGCACTAATTCATCAAAATTGACATTCACTTTAACTTATATTTCCAGCGAGCCTGAAGGCTCACTCGGAAACAGCTGCATTCGCAACATGTTAAATCGGCCCCATAATGTCTATTTAATATAGCTGGTGCAACACAGAGCTGCGTCTAGGTATTCCAGGGATTTCTGTGATCTGTATAGTTAGTTTTGAAAGTGTAATTTTGTGTTCCAGCAAAAGGTGCAAAAGTCACCAAAGCAGTAAACATTAAACTTTGCCAGTACAAATGGCAGCCAGTGTTTTTGTTTTGTTCGTGGCTTGAAAGGTGACAATGAGGGAGCTTGCTTATCATTATACTGGGGAAATTATTAATTCATTTCTATGATTTAAAAGTAAACACAAAATAAACTATGAAAAACAAGTATATAAAAGTATTAATGTCTATTATCTGGGCTTCAATTTAAAATAAGATAACATAGCTTTTGGCTACCAAAAAACGCAAATCTCTTGAATAAATTAAACTGATATAGATAAAAATAAGATTTAAGGGACATGATACACTAGATTTTTCTTAGCATAAATGTTTTGTAGATGATCCATTTATGGATAGTTTTGCTTATTTTTAAATAACATTGCTCTGATTTTCAGACTCCTAACCAAGCCCCAAAGTTTTAGGAGAATACCAACGTATACCTACTCCAGCTTGCTTCTGTTTGTGTAAAGGGTCTTTCATATGCAAAGGAAGGGGGAGGGGATGTGTCTGCTATTTCCCACTAACAGTGGGTGTTCCAGTAACCTTTTTAAACAGAGCTAAACTGGAAGCTTCTAAGTACGTTTTTAAATGGTTTTATACTGGATTTTTATATCAGTATCTGTGCATATTATTCTTTATAGCATTGCCTAGTTCATGTTTTAAAGAAATGTTAAAAAAGTAGATTTCCCAAAACTGGAAGATTTAATTTAAGAGTTCTGATATTTTGAAAGTAATTGTATGTTGTATTTATGTTGTATTTTAATGAATTAAAGTTTTTGAATGTTGATTGCTGTCCATTATATTTCAAATATATTCAGTAAATACAGTAACTAAAACTAAACCCTGTAAAAGATAAAAGTAACATTTTATAAGACTAATATTTCATTTTGTTACAGGCTTCACTGCACTCAGAGATTCCTGAAAGACTGTTGCAAGAAAATGTCCTGCTTATGTAAAAATGTAAATATGACACTTTATTTCAATTTCACTTTTAATCTTTGTACAGGTAAAACACTTTTTTCGGCATGTTGCTACAGTATCACGTGTAAACTTTCCTAGACCTCTGATTCGCTGAGGGTAGCAAATCACAAACTTACTCATGGAATCTTTCTTTAAATGTATACTCTTAGGGCTATATTACAAGTGAAGCGCTAATTTAATGTGTTTAAAAAAATAAAAATATGAGCATCTTTAAAAAAAAAAAAAAGATAACGCCATGAAGCAGTTAAAAGGGGTTAAAGTGAGCGGGTATGGGGTGTTAGAAAAAAAAAACGGCACTGAAAAGTACCTTTACATTGCGGTTTATGGGGACTGTGTTTATACTGTTAATATATATATATATATATATGCTTATATACAGTACATATACATTTATGTGTTAATATGTGTATTTACACATATAAACACACAAATATATTTGTATATTTCCATCTTAATATGGGAAGAGTCCACAGCTGCATTCCTTACTTGTGGGAAATACTGAACCTGGCCACCAGGAGGAGGCAAAGACACCCAAGCCAAAAGCTTAAAGGGACAGTCAAGTAAAAAAAAACAACTTCATGTTTCAAATAGGGCATGTAATTTGAAACAACTTTCCAATTAACTTTTATCACCAATTTTGCTTTGTTCTCTTGGTATTCTTAGTTGAAAGCTAAACCTAGGAGTATCAAATGCTTGAAGGCCGCCTCTAATCTAAATGCATTTTGATTGTTTTTCACCACTAGAGGGCATTAGTTCACATGTTTCATATAGATAAAATTGAGCTCATGCACATGAATTTACCATGGAGACAGCTCTGATTGGCTAAAATGCAAGTCTGTCAAAAGAACTGAAATAAGGGGGCAGTCTGCTGAGGCTTAGATACAAGGTCATCACAGAGGTAAAAAGTGTATTTCTATAACAGTGTTGGTTATGCAAAGCTGGGGAATGGATAATTAAGGGTTTATCTATCTTTTAAAACAACACAAATTCTGGTGTAGACTGTCCCTTTAAATACCTCCCCCACTTCCTCATAACCCCAGTCATTCTTTGCCTTTCGTCACAGGAGGTTGGCAGAGAAGTGTTAGAAGATTTCGGAGTAGTCTCTTATGGAGGGTAGTACTCTTTGAGATGGGACTGGAGTTTTAAGTAGTCCTGTCAGCCTCTCAGTGAGAGCATGGATGTAAGTTAGAGTCCGGAGATGTGGGGAGAGTCTTTCTGTGAAACCATCCCGACTCATATTAACAGCTCCATAAGCAATCAGCGTTGACGAGTTTCGCTGCCTGCTTTCTTCACTCAAGTCCATGTCAGAAGCAATGCTACTATCTGTCACATTTGAAGGGCCGTGTTCCTGTTTCACGGCATAGATTCTGGTAAGATCGTTTCATATTTTATTCATGTATGATAACGCAAGAAGACAGGGTCACAGTGCGACTCCTTTTATCTTTATAGAATCAAGGGTTAATATCTCCTTAGGGGGATTATTGAACAGGGGGGAATAATCTTATATGTTTATTTGATTTTATGCTGCTTTATGTCTGAGATGTTATGGGCTCATAGGCTGTTATGGATGTTACAGGTTTCACTTTCACTTTGAAAGCCATGCAGCTTACACGCTTGGCGCTTTCTCATAGCAGGGACGGTCCTGCATTGTGCACCATGTGATTCATTCCCTTTTTTCCTGACCGGGCGTCTATCAGAGAGAAGTCATAAATCTCTGTACTGTCTGGGTCATAGGAGGTGGTGAGTGCCCCAGCCATTGGGGTATAAGGGTGCTGTTTTAAAAATAAAATAAAAATAAGATGTTTTATTTCTCTAGTTCTCCGGGTATTGCACTAGCGATGGAGGATTCTGTTACTTTAGAGGGCACTCTCTCTATTCCTAATGAATAATTTCTGTTTATATGGTGAGGAGGCCTTAATTCCGCCCTCTCAATTATGTTCCATATGCCTTGATAATGGGATAAAATCGAACATGTTTGATACTGCGGAGCCGTCCACCTCTCAAGGAGTTGTCGTCCAGTGAGGTTCGTACCCTTCCTTCTTATATATCTACACATGCAGTTTTTCCATAGCACTGCTGATACTCCATCTGCGTTACTGCGCAGTTCAGACGGTGGTGTCTGCGGCCTTTAATGCTTTACCGCGCTCTGCTAAGCACAAGCGAAAGGTTACATATTGCACTCCTTCCCAAAGTACATCAGATAATTTATTGGATTTAACTGAGGGTTATCCGAGGATGAAGTTCTTTCTGAGACTTCAGAGTATGAACATTCTGGGTTGGAGTCTGCTGCCTCTAAACCTCTGGCTGCGAAGGAACCAGACTTTAGTTTAGGAATTTGCGCTTTCTTTTTGGCAAATTCAGAGGTTCCAGAGGCCAAATTGCCTGATGAACCTTTAATTCCTAAATTGGATAGAGTTTGAGGACAGGGTGGTACCTTATCTTTCCCTGCTCCTGTTAGATGGCAAACATTATTAAGAATGAATGGGACAGGATTGGATTCCTTTTCCCCCTCTTCTCCCTTTAACAAATTGTTCCCGGTCCTGGACTCTCAATGGAGTTGTGAGGTTCCATCCCTAAATGGGTTGATGTTATCTTCACTGTTGCTAAACGTACTACTATCCCGCTTGAGGATAGTTCTTTGTTTGAAAAGCCCATGGATAAAATATAGAAACTCTGTTAAGAAAGATGTTTCAACATACAGGATATTTGTTTCAACCAGCGGCGGCTGTTGCCGTGGTTACTGGAGAAACTACCGTCTGGTGTGACTCCTTATAGGATTGCTCGGGGTGGAGGATCCCCTCGACATTACTCAGAAAATATTTACGGCCCTGAGGGTTGTTAATTCTTTTATCTGTGCTGCTATTAGGCAGTTTATGTGCTTGAATGCTATGGCTTCAGCTTTTTCTGTTCAGGCCCATCTGGCTCTGGCTGAAGTCATGGTCTGCATATATAAGTTCTAAGTCAAGACTTCTTCCCTCCCTTTAAGGGGATGATTTTGTCTGGTCCAGGCCTGGATTCAATTGTCTCCACAGTCACAAGGGGCAACTGTGCCCTCCTACCGCAAGAGTATATGAACTAATCTAAGGGATGATTTTTGATCTTTTCGTTCTGATAAAGCCCATGTCAGCAGTCCTCCGCTAAGCCAGAGCAACCCAAGAGCTCTTGGAAGCTGGCTCAGTCCTTGAATAAATCCAAACAGAGCAAGAAGCACCCCGAGTCTACGTCGGCATAGATGGGCAATCCCCGGTCCTCTTCTGCATCGTGTAGGGGGCAGTATATTGCTCCTTTTAGTCACTTGGTTCAGGGACGTACAGGATCCATGGGTCCTGGAGGTCATAGCTCATGGTTACAAGATAGGTTTTAAGTCTAAGCCACCCAAGGGCAGATTCCTTCTGTCTTCCTGACCAAGAAGGAGGAAAGCCTTTCTAGGATGTTTACGGAATCTGTCCTCTAGGAGTTATTTTCCTGGTGCCTATCGTAGTGAAAGGTTTGGGATGCTGTCCCTAAGAAGGAGGGAACTTTCCGTCCGATTCTGGACCTAAAGTGCTTAAGCAGGTTTTTAAATGTCCACTCGTTTAAGATGGAGACAATAAGGTCCATTCTTCCCCTCGTTTGAGAGGGGTAGTTCATGATCACGATAGATCTGAAGGATGCTCCCTTCTTGTACCAATCCTCAAGGACCACTTCCAGTCCCTAAAGTTTGCATTCCTGGACCAGCACTTCCAGTTTATTGTCTTCCGTTTGGTCTAGCTAAAGAAATTTTTCATAGAGTGGACCATTCTGAATATCTCCTATATCCTCTTCGATCCCATGGATGGCAGATAATCTAGGGAGAGTTTTCTTGTATCAAGTACCAGGGTAGAATTCTCAGGTACTATAATAGTCTCCATAGACATTAGACTATTTCTAACAGACCAGAGACGTTGCAAGCTAGCTTTAACATGTCTTGCCCTCCAGATCTCCTTAAGGCCATCTGTCGCTCGGTGTATGGAGGTGGTTGGTCTCATGGTGTTCAGCTTGGACATCATCTCCTTTGCCAGGTTTCACCTCAGACTACTGCAACTGCGCATGCTGAACGAGTGGAATGGCGATCATTTGTATCTGTCTCAACAGATTTCTCTGGACAACCAATCAGGAGAATTGCTCTCTTGGTGGTTTTGTCCGGATCACTTGTCCTGAGGGAAGTCCGTCTCAAGACCATCCTGGGTGATTGTGACTACCGTTGTGAGTCTGTCAGGATAGGGAGCGGTTTGGGGTGCCAGGAAGGCACAGGGCCTCTGGTCTCAGGAGGTAAAGCTCCCTCCTGATCTCATTTTGGATCTTCGGGCAATATACAATGCTCTGAAGGCTTGGCCTCTGCTGGGTTCATCCCAGTTAATCAAATTCCAATCAAACAATATATCCTTGGTGGCTTACATCAACCATCAGGGGGGAAGGAGAAGCTTCCTGGTTTCTGGTGTGGGGGAGACCCGCATTTATTTGCTGTCAGTGGTCCACATTCCACGTGTGGACAACTGGGAAGCGGATTTCCTCAGCAGACAATCCTTCATCCGGGAGAATGGTCTCTCCATCCCGAGTGTTTGCAGAAGTAAGATCTTATAACGTCTCAATACCAAGCTACCCAGGTAGGGGTAGAGGTACAGGGATCCTCAGGGCGGAGCTAAGAGATGCATTAGCAGTGCCTTGGAGGTTCAATCTAATTTATCCTTTCTGACTGTTACCACTGCTTCCTAGTGTAGTGGCTCGAGTCAAGCAGGCATCAGTGATACTGACTGCTCCGTCTTGGCCGCGCAGAATATGGTTTGCGGATCTAGTGGGGATGTCATCATCTCCTCCGTGGAAGTTACCTTGTTGCAAGGATCTGCTGACTAAGGTCTCTTTGTTCATCAATGTCTAGATTCTCTGAGGCTGACTGCGTAGAGATTGACCGCTTAGTCCTAGCCAAGAGAGAGTTTTATGAAGGAGTTATTTTTACTCTCCTTCAATCTCGTAAGCTGGTTGCTCATCGCATCTATCATAAGGTGTGGAGGACCTACTTATTCTGTTCTCCAGGATGAACTGGAGAAAGGCTTTTCTGCAAGTCCCCTGAAGGGACAGTTTTTGGCCTTGTCTGTGTTACTGCACAAGAGGTTTGCAGAGCTTCCAGATGTGCAGCCATTTGTTAAGGCTCTGCTGGGATCAGACCTGTGTTCAGATCTAGGGCTCCTCTTTGGAGTTTAAATCTTGTCCTTAAGGTTTTGCACAGGTTCTGTTGGAGCCTATGCAGGAAGTCGACATTAAATTGTTGTCTGGAAGGTTCCTTTTCTACTGGCTATTGCTTCTGCATGCTTATTTGGCTTTTCATGCCGATAAGGCTGTTCTACGAACCAAGTTTGGTTTCCTTCCTAAGGTTGTGTCAATTCGCAACATCAATCAAGAGATTGAGGTTCCTTTCTTTTGTCCTAATACTTCTTTGTCGAAGGAACGTTTACAATGTATTTCTGGATGTGGTTTGTGTCTTGAAGTTCTATCTTCGGGTCATGTAGGAATTTAGACAAACCTCTATCTCTTTTTGTTCTCTTTTCCGGGAAGCGTAGGGGTCAGAAGGCCTCTTCGACTTCCATATCTTTTTGGCTTTGAGTGTCATCTGTTTAGCATAGAAATGGTGGGACATAAGCCTCCTATGAGGATTACGGCTCATTCTATGAGAGCAGTGGTTTCCTCTTGGGCCTTCAAAAATGAGACCTCTATGGATCAGATTTGTAAGGCGGCTACCTGGTTCTCCTCACATACTTTTTCCAAAATGTTACAAAGTTGATGTTTTTGTTTCTGCTGAAGCAGCCTTCGGGAGAAAGGTTTTGCAGGCTGTGGTGCCCTCAGATTAGGGTCTGCCTCTCTCTTTTCTCTCCCGTTAGCATTCCGTGTACTCTAAAGCTTGGGTATATGTTTCCCACAAGTAAGAAAAGCAGCTGTGGACTCTTCCCATATTAAGATGGAAAACATAAATTATGCTTACCTGATAATTTCATTTCCATCTGTATGGGAAGAGTCCACAGCTCCCGCAAGTGTTCTCCGATGGGCGGCCCTAAATTTGATTTTTTTTCTTCTGGCACCTTTTTCCCCCTGATATTTCTCCTACTGTTCCTTGTTCCCTCGGCAGAATGACTAGGGTTATGAGGAAGTGGGGGAGGTGTTTAAGCCTTTGGATGGGGTGTCTTTGCCTCCTCCTGGTGGCCAGGTTCAGTATTTCCCACAAGTAAGAAATGCAGCTATGGACTCTTCCCATACAGATGGCATCAGAACGAGGCTCCCATTAGAGCTTATGAAAGCATGCTCTTGTGCACTGGTATTACTGAGTGGAGTGCAAATATTACACTCGTCAAAGCGCAATTTTGCGCTCCACTTGTAATCTAGCTCTCAATCTTTAAGGTGTTTTCTCATTGATACACATGTTCAGGCAAATTTAACAAAAGGTTTGGGATTTTGCAGGTAGGTAAGGAAATTATTTGATGGGCTTCATATCCCAAAGATGCAAATTAACTATTAACGGGACATTAAAGTCAAAATTAAAATGTCAGTGGTCAGAGAGAACACACAATTGTAATTAAATTTCCAATTTACTTCTATTATTAACTTTGCTTCATTCTTTAGGTATCTTTTGTTAAAGGGACAGTCTACTTGACTTTTTTATTGTTTAAAAAGATAAATAATGCCTTTACTACCCAATCCCCAGCTTTGCACAACCAACATTGTTATATTACTATACTTTGTAACCTCTAAATTTGTCTATTTCTAAGCCCCTGTAGTCCGCTTCTTATCACAGTGCATTTTATTAGCTTTTCACAGCTAGACAGTGCTAGTTAATTTGTGCCATGCAGATAACATTGTGCTCATTCCTGTGGAGTTATGCAGGAACCAGCACTATTTGGCTAAAATGCAAGTTTTTAAAAAACACTGAAATAAGGGGGCAGTCTGCAGATGCTTAGATACAAGGTAATCGCAGAGTGTATTAATATAACAGTGTTGGTTATACAAAACTGGGGAATAGGTAATAAAGAGATTATCTATACATTTAAACAATAACAATTTTCAAGTAGACTGTCCCTTTAAAGAGTAAATTTATGTAGCCTTAGGTGCAGCTTAGCACTACTGGGACCTAGGTTAATTCATCAGGTAAGCAAATGACATGAGGTGTATGTGTGCAGCAACTATTCACCACTTAACTCCCAGTAGTGCATGACTGCTCCTGAGCCTATCTAGGTATGCAAAACAAGCAACAACAAATCCTGACAAATTCCCATTGTTTCTTGGTTTCTGCATGCTACCCAGTCACATAATCTAGTTATATATTGCATATGTAATATGGACTATACATCAATGGATCGGAATGCAATAGGAAACAAATACAAACACCTCCTGAGTTGAGCTTGAAGTTTTTACATTTTAATCTATAGATTGAATTTATTGCAAAGGGAATAATAGAGACATATGTGAGGGGGGATAGGAGCAGTTCATGAGAATCTCCATAATGACACAAGGGAAAACATTAACCGCTTACCTCCCAAAATACTTAGCAACAGACTTTGCATTTCAGTTGCCACATTGAAGAGGTTAATTAAAGGAAATTTACCAAGGTTGTACCTCTTACAGTACAGGGTTGCTCTTGTAAAATTGGCACCACTTCTTTAGTTGTAAGTGTAATGGTATTACAACTATTGACTAAGTTCCTATATTAGTTATGTTTTAGTAGGAAGACCTGCAGTAATTATTTGTTTGTGCCAATTATATTAGATAGTCTGTTAACTAACAGACTGGATTTAACATAAATGTTGATAGTTTAGCCTGCAACCTATTAGGATGATATATATATGTGTTGGATATATCATATACCTAGGTTATAGGTAATTCCCAGATGTATACAGAGTCTATGTTTAGGATAAGATGAATGTTGTGTCCAAAAGTTCAGAGATGTAGATAATTATATAGGTGAGGTTACTTGAACCACACAACAATTATCATCCGAAAAATATTAATAAGATGTCCTCACATTTATATATACATATATACAGGAACAAACACGGTTGATATTGTGTTGACCGGAGGATTAACTACATACAATTGATTTTGCTATGTATAAACAAGGGGTAGTCAGTCTTATGCAATACACTTCTACTCATGACCCTTAATTGGATATCATGATTCGTTGGCACCGGAGGCTGGAAGCGGTCTGATGTGGATGGCAGGCTCCAGAAAACAATGCAACTGCGCGCGTGCAGGAGATCAGTGGATACACACAGTGCACAGAGACTTGCCAGTGAACTGTGCTGGAAACTTCAGAGTGGAAGCGGAACACTTCCTGTGATGTCAGGAGCAACTGTAGTGATCGACTGCAGAAAATAGGAACGGAATGCTGCTTCTTTGGGACAAAAAATATTTGTTACAATCTGAAGTACTAGAGAGACGTTAGAGCTGGTGGAAGTGGAATATAGATTACACTTCAATAAACCAGCAAGAAGTCTAGGTAGGTGGGGCCTTTTATAGCAAATAATTGTGCTGAAAGACAGAGGCGTAACTAGAAACCACAGGGCCCAGGTGCAAGAATCTAAGAAGGGCCCCCCACCCCCCAAAAAAAAGTGAATTTGATAAATCCCTTTTTTTTTTTTTAAATTTAACACAAACAAAATTTGAATCAGATTACATGTCTGCAAAAGGAGGTACCCTGTGCCCACAGTCTGTGAGATGGTCTGACCCCCTATTACTGTATATAGTGACACTGTTTAACCCACCAGTACTGTATATACAGGGAGTGCAGAATTATTAGGCAAATGAGTATTTTGACCACATCATCCTCTTTATGCATGTTGTCTTACTCCAAGCTGTATAGGCTCGAAAGCCTACTACCAATTAAGCATATTAGGTGATGTGCATCTCTGTAATGAGAAGGGGTGTGGTCTAATGACATCAACACCCTATATCAGGTGTGCATAATTATTAGGCAACTTCCTTTCCTTTGGCAAAATGGGTCAAAAGAAGGACTTGACAGGCTCAGAAAAGTAAAAAATAGCGAGATATCTTGCAGAGGGATGCAGCACTCTTAAAATTGCAAAGCTTCTGAAGCGTGATCATCGAACAATCAAGCGTTTCATTCAAAATAGTCAACAGGGTCGCAAGAAGCGTGTGGAAAAACCAAGGCGCAAAATAACTGCCCATGAACCGAGAAAAGTCAAGCGTGCAGCTGCCAAGATGCCACTTGCCACCAGTTTGGCCATATTTCAGAGCTGCAACATCACTAGAGTGCCCAAAAGCACAAGGTGTGCAATACTCAGAGACATGGCCAAGGTAAGAAAGGCTGAAAGACGACCACCACTGAACAAGACACACAAGCTGAAACGTCAAGACTGGACCAAGAAATATCTCAAGACTGATTTTTCTAAGGTTTTATGGACTGATGAAATGAGAGTGAGTCTTGATGGGCCAGATGGATGGGCCCGTGGCTGGATTGGTAAAGGGCAGAGAGCTCCAGTCCGACTCAGACGCCAGCAAGGTGGAGGTGGAGTACTGGTTTGGGCTGGTATCATCAAAGATGAGCTTGTGGGGCCTTTTCGGGTTGAGGATGGAGTCAAGCTCAACTCCCAGTCCTACTGCCAGTTTCTGGAAGACACCTTCTTCAAGCAGTGGTACAGGAAGAAGTCTGCATCCTTCAAGAAAAACATGATTTTCATGCAGGACAATGCTCCATCACACGCGTCCAAGTACTCCACAGCGTGGCTGGCAAGAAAGGGTATAAAAGAAGAAAATCTAATGACATGGCCTCCTTGTTCACCTGATCTGAACCCCATTGAGAACCTGTGGTCCATCATCAAATGTGAGATTTACAAGGAGGGAAAACAGTACACCTCTCTGAACAGTGTCTGGGAGGCTGTGGTTGCTGATGCACGCAATGTTGATGGTGAACAGATCAAAACACTTACAGAATCCATGGATGGCAGGCTTTTGAGTGTCCTTGCAAAGAAAGGTGGCTATATTGGTCACTGATTTGTTTTTGTTTTGTTTTTGAATGTCAGAAATGTATATTTGTGAATGTTGAGATGTTATATTGGCTTCACTGGTAAAAATAAATAATTGAAATGGGTATATATTTGCTTTTTGTTAAGTTGCCTAATAATTATGCACAGTAATAGTCACCTGCACACACAGATATCCAACTAAAATAGCTATAACTAAAAACAAACTAAAAACTACTTCCAAAACTATTCAGCTTTGATATTAATGATTTTTTTTGGTTCATTGAGAACATGGTTGTTGTTTAATAATAAAATTAATCCTCAAAAATACAACTTGCCTAATAATTCTGCACTCCCTGTAGTGAGTCAGTGACACAGTCTGTAATCTGCCGGTGAGATGGCTGGCCTGACCCTACCCGTCCCAGTACTTTATAAAGTGACCACAGTAGTCTGTGACATGGTCCAGCCTCCCGTACTGTATATAGTGGTACTGTATAGACTGACACTGTTTACCCCCAGCTCCCCCATGCTGTAGTAACAAGGTCTGTAATTTGCTGGTTCCACAACCATACACACACACACATACATGCATAAATACACACACAGTCACATACATACATAAACAAATACACATACACATAAACACCAATGGGTAAAACAGAAACACTAACCCCTGTAGTCAGAGACACTAGTGAAGCATCATGCCACACTCACATGATATCAGTGCAGGCAGTGGCAGGTCAACGTTTTTTATTGTAAAAAAAAAAATCCTTGGGGGCCCAGTCGCAAATGCGGACTCTGCACCCCCTGTAGTTTTGCCCCTGCTGAAAGAGGTAATATAAGGTGGAATAGGTAGTTTAGGTATGTGTGTGGAATTTATACATGACAGTAAGATTGCAACTTCCCAACCTCTACACTACCTCAGTGATTGTGAGGTCAATTCATCCCAGGCTGATTTGTCCGGGATGATGGACAAGCTCTGATCTTGCATGATTGGTTGGGAAAGAGCAGGGGCAAGGCTACACAAGCAATTTATTGTGTGATGATAAATACGGAACATTAATGCTGCTTACTCCCAATAAACCTAGGGGGACAAGTTCTCTAGCTGGGAACATTGTCTGCCCAGTGCCTAGTAAATTTCCCCAAAATATTAACCTATGTACTTTTTTGAATATCTTAAAGGTTGTGAATATATAACTTTAAAAAATAACCAAGTATCTTCCACATGTTCTTCACTATAGTGGCCTTTATTCACTAAAGCTTGTGAGCTGCAACTTAATGTGATCCAGGTCAATTGTTAAAGGGACATTGAACCCACATTTTTTCTTTTGTGATTCAGATAGAACATGCAATTTTAAGCAACTTTCTAATTTACTCCTATTATCAATTTTTCTTCGTTCTCTTTCTATCTTTATTTGAAAAAGAAGGCATCTAAGCTTTTTTATTAGTTCAGAACTCTGGACAACACTTTTTTATTGGTGGATGAATTTATAAACTTACATTCTTGCATTTCAAATAAAGATACCAAGAGCATGAAGAAAATTTGATAATAGGAGTAAATTATAAAGTTGCTTAAAATGTCATGCTCTATCTGAATCACGAACGAAAAAATTAAGGTTCAGTGTCCATTTAATCTAAGAAAGAACTCTTCTAAGGATAAATTACTTTCATGAAATCCACTTTTCTTTAAGGATTCTTAAAGGGACATTAAACACTATGGCCTAGATTTAGAGTTGGGCGGTAGCCGTCAAAACCAGCGTTAGAGGCTCCTAACGCTGTTTTTTACCGCCCTCTGGTATTTGGAGCCAGTCATTAAAGGGTCTAACGCTCACGTTCCAGCCGCGACTTTTCCATACCGCAGATCCCCTTACGTCAATTGCGTATCCTATCTTTTCAATGGGATCTTTCTAACGCCGGTATTTAGAGTCGTGGCTGAAGTGAGCGTTAGAAATCTAACGACAAAACTCCAGCCGCAGAAAAAAGTCAGTAGTTAAGAGCTTTCTGGGCTAACGCCGGTTTATAAAGCTCTTAACTACTGTGCTCTAAAGTACACTAACACCCATAAACTACCTATGTACCCCTAAACCGAGGTCCCCCCACATCGCCGCCACTATATTTACATTTTTTAACCCCTAATCTGCCGTTCCGTATACCGCCGCCAACTACGTTATCCCTATGTACCCCTAATCTGCTGCCCCTAACACCGCCGACCCCTATATTATATTTATTAACCCCTAATCTGCCCCCCACAACGTCGCCGCCAGCTACCTACAATTATTAACCCCTAATCTGCCGACCGGAGCTCACCGCTAGTATAATAATTGTATTAACCCCTAATCCGCCTCACTCCCACCTCAATAACCCTATAATAAATAGTATTAACCCCTAATCTGCCCTCCCTAACATCGCCGACAGCTAACTTCAAGTATTAACCCCTAATCTGCCGATCGGAGCTCACCGCTACTCTAATAAATTGTTTAACCCCTTAAGATAATTCTAACCCTAACACTAACACCCCCCCTAAGTTAAATATAATTTTTTTCTAACTAAATAAATTAAGTCTTATTAAATAAATGATTCCTATTTAAATCTAAATACTTACCTGTAAAATAAATCCTAATATAGCTACAATATAAATTATAATTATATCTTAGCTATTTTAGGATTAATATTTATTTTACAGGCAACTTTGTAATTATTTTAACCAGGTACAATAGCTATTAAATAGTTAATAACTATTTAATAGCTACCTAGTTAAAATAATTACAAAATTACCTGTAAAATAAATCCTAACCTAAGTTACAATTAAACCTAACACTACACTATCAATAAATAAATTAAATAAACTACCTACAATTATCTACAATTAAACCTAACACTACACTATCAATAAATAAATTAAATACAATTCCTACAAATAAATACAATGAAATAAACTAACTAAAGTACAAAAAATAAAAAAGAACTAAGTTACAAAAAATAAAAAAATATTTACAAACATTAGAAAAAAATTACAACAATTTTAAACTAATTACACCTACTCTAAGCCCTCTAATAAAATAACAAAGACCCCCAAAATAAAAAAATGCCCTACCCTATTCTAAATTACAAAAGTTCAAAGCTCTTTTACCTTACCAGCCCTGAAAAGGTCCATTTGCGGGGCATGCCCCAAAGAATTCAGCTCTTTTGCCTGTAAAAAAAAACATACAATACCCCCCCCAACATTACAACCCACCACCCACATACCCCTAATCTAACCCAAACCCCCCTTAAATAAACCTAACACTAAGCCCCTGAAGATCTTCCTGCCTTGTCTTCACCATGCCAGGTATCACCGATCGTTCCAGGCTCCGAAATCTTCATCCAAGCCCAAGCGGGGGCTAGACATCCATCATCCGACGGCTGAAGAAGTCCAGAAGAGGGTCCAAAGTCTTCATCCTATCCGGGAAGAAGAGTAGATCCGGACCGGCAACCATCTTCTTCCAAGCGGCATCTTCTATCTTCATCCGATGAGGACCGGCTCCATCTTGAAGACCTCCACCGCGGACCCATCTTCTTCTTCCGATGACTTCCCGACGAATGACTGTTCCTTTAACGGACGTCATCCAAGATGGCGTCCCTCAAATTCCGATTGACTGATAGGATTCTATCAGCCAATCGGAATTAAGGTAGGAAAATTCTGATTGGCTGATGGAATCAGCCAATCAGAATCAAGTTCAATCAGATTGGCTGATCCGATCAGCCAATCAGATTGAGCTCGCATTCTATTGGCTGATCGGAACAGCCAATAGAATGCAAGCTCAATCTGATTGGCTGATTGAATCAGCCAATCGGATTGAACTTGATTCTGATTGGCTGATTCCATCAGCCAATCAGAATTTTCCTACCTTAATTCCGATTGGCTGATAGAATCCTAGAATCATCTTGGATGATGTCCCTTAAAGGAACCGTCATTCGTCGGGAAGTCGTCGGAAGAAGAAGATGGGTCCGCGGTGGAGGTCTTCAAGATGGAGCCGGTCCTCATCGGATGAAGATAGAAGATGCCGCTTGGAAGAAGATGGTTGCCGGTCCGGATCTACTCTTCTTCCCGGATAAGATGAAGACTTTGGACCCTCTTCTGGACTTCTTCAGCCATCGGATGATGGATGTCTAGCCCCCGCTTGGGCTTGGATGAAGATTTCGGAGCCTGGAACGATCGGTGATACCTGGCATGGTGAAGACAAGGTAGGAAGATCTTCAGTAGAAATCAGAGCGGGCCTCCGCTCTAAGGGAATATTCTTCCATCTTTTGCAGGTAATCTAGTGTTTCTAGTACCGGAGTCAGAGTTAAGGGAGAGTCCCTAGTCCAGTGTCTGGCTATGATTAGCTTGGCCGTAAGTAAGGTAATGACACATAAGATTCTAGAGGGTTTTTGGAGTGTGTGAAGCCCTAGGTGAAAGAGCGCAACATCCCCGGTTAGATGTTGTAGCAACTGAAGGTGGCGAAGCAAATTTGCAACAGAGGTCCAAAAAGCACTCAATTTGGGACAATCCCACCACACATGGAGATGGGTACCCCTCTGCCCACACCCCCTCCAACAGTCAGCTCTTCTAAGGGGGAACACCCTATGCAACCTAGTTGGGACCCAATGCCATTGCAGAGTTAAATTTATGTAAAGTTCGAAAAGGTTCGAGCAGCGAACAGCCAATTTTGCATCTCGGAGGGCTCGCTGCCAAACTGCACCACGATGGACCACCCCCAGGTCCCTCTCCCAGTCCTTCACAGCCCCTGGTTTGACAAATTGGGGAGAGTCTAGGAGAAGCTTATAGTGAAAGGACAATGATCCCTTGATAGATCTGCCTGCCATCCAGCGCCTCTCCCATAATGTGAGAGACCGTGGCCCCGATTTGGGGAATCCCCAGGAGAGGAGTAAAGAGGTCACTCTCAGATATTCAAATTGCAAATCCCTAGGGAAGTTATCCATTGGGAAATTTTCTGGTGGTAACATGAGACGGTCTCCTCTATAGAGGTCAGAGATCTGCTTGAGTTCCAGGTTTTCCCAGCGTCTAGGCCTCGAATCAGGAAGGCATTGTAGTATGGCCTTCATGGAGTGGATAGGCGAAGGGTGGGGCGCTATTGATTTATGCGAGCGGAGTTCTCTCCAGCTCTTCAAACATGTTTTAATGGTGGTGCTGTAGATACCTTTAAGAACATCGGCATGATCGAGAATCCAAATTAGGTCAGCTAGATCAATCCCCGCAGGTAATGACGCCTGCTCGATCTGATACCACTGCGAGGTGTTAGGTCTCACTCCCCAGGCCGCAATGTGAGATAACATGGCCCCCTTATAATAGTGGGTTATATTTGGTATTGAAAGACCTCCGCATTCTTTCAGTTTCTGTAATTGGGATAAGGAGATTCTAGGAGGGTGGCCTCTCCAGATAAACCTGGTAAAAACTGACTGGAAGTGGTTAAGTAAGTAAGTAGGCACTGCTACCGGCAGACACCGAAAAAAATAAGTCAGTTTAGGGAGCAACATCATCTTTAAGGCAACAATTCGACCTGCGCACGACACCTCCAGCCCAGTCCAGTTTGCTGTGGTCTTCCTAAACTCCTGAAGGAGAGGCTCATAGTTTTTCTTAATAAAGATTTTGAGGTCATGGGACAACTCTATTCCCAAGTGTCTCAAGCTATCCGTGGACCATTTAAAGGGGTACCGTTCCCTAAGGAGCTCCAGTCATGGAAGCACTTTTTTAATGATAAATGTTTTTTAACTTGTATGCCTTTATCTGAATCCTGAAATCTAATTTTGACTTTAGCCTCCCTTTAATCAGCAAATTGAAGAATTTGCCTTGCTTGCATTAGGTGCAGGGATTAATGTTGCTACTTACAAAGGCACATTTTTTTTTTTTTTTTTACACTTTCCTTACCTTATCAAGAATCAATACATGAGCTTCAAAGCAACAATTATGATCAATCATAAGTATAATCATGAAAAATGTGGTCTTCCCTAAATTGCTCTACCTGTTTCAAAGGTTTATTCTAAGTATATGATATAAAATGCATAAAGCTCTGTTAATAATTTCATGTGGAATGAGATGAATTTAAATTAGTTACATAAACTGGAGAGGCTAGTGGTTCAGGGTCAATGGAAGTGGAGTCACATGTGTGCTTGGTGTATAATGGTGGGGTTGGGCTCTTCAGGGGAGTGGCTAGGCAGATAAGGGGTTGGGCTCAGTTTTCCAGGTTATAGCTAGGCAAATAGAAACAGCAAGGAGTAGCAATTTTAACTGCGTTATGCTTGCTTATTGGTGGCTAAATGTAGTCACCAATGAGCAAGCACTATCCAGGGTGCTGAACCAAAAATGGGCCGGCTCCTAAGCTTTACATTCCTGCTTTTTAAATAACGATATCAAGAGAACGAAGAAAAATTAATAGGAGCAAATTAGAAAGTTGCTTAAAATTGCATGCTCTATATAAATCATGAAATAAAATGTAGTTTAGTATCCCTTTAAAGTAATTTGTTGAAATTGTACACTGTTCTTCAAACACGATAAATACAAAAAATGTGTATTAAATGTGTTTAAACATAAATTTATAGTATAGTATAGTTATCAATATTTTCATGAGCGTCATGCATTACAAAGAGATTTATTAAGGACATCCGTAATGAAAACATAATTTCTATAAAAAAAAAAAAAAAGTAACAAAATGTCTCTCCTCATCTGTAATAATAATCTTTCCCAATGAGTCTTTAATCTCTTTGCATTCCTAAAACATATGAGACACCTACTCTGAGACGCAGGCAGTGTGGGCACGGAGATGTGACCCAGCTGGTCACAATAGCGTAATGATGACAAAATGAAATCAAGCTGATAGCCTGCAAGACTTTCTCATTCATCATGGGCCATGGGAATTGAATTTGCTGGTGAGATATTGTACCCTGAAGATACAGGGAGAGTTTTATCTCCATTATATTAACCCTTTAATGGGACAGAAGTTGGATTTTAGATATTAAAGGTTTATTATTGTTAATGATTTAAAAAAAAAAAAAAAAAAAAGAGTTAAAGGAATATTCTAGTCAAAATTGAAATACAAATCATACTGGCATGAAGTAAATAATTAATAGTTATATTATGCATATCAAACACCACTATATAAACAAGTTAAAAAAGAAGTAACTAAAAAAGTTTACTATTACAAACTGTGGACGGACATGGTTGTGCAAGGCTTGTGCAGAATAGTAACCTCTTTTACTAAAACAGTAATGTATTTACTAGACACATTTTTGTGTAATGAAGTACAATTAATTTAAAGTGAACGTAAAGTTTGATGAATCAGTGCCCAGTTTTTAAAAACCCTATTAAAAACAGGGGCACTTTCATTCATCAAACTTTACATTTCACTTGTTTTGTTAAAATACTTACCTTTTGGGGCGTGCCTAAGCTGCAGTGGAAACCAGAGGCTCAAATCAACAGCTCCGATGGCATACTACATACTATTTGAGCTAACATTAGATCAACATGCCATCTACTAATAAAAATGTGATCCTCTAATAAAGGTGAAAGTCAGGAGTCTGTGGATACCATTATCTTTGAGATCAACCTGATTGAAGAACCTATTTGATCGAGATAGCGATTCCGGCTCTGAGACATTGAACTGCCATCCTCCCCCCCTGGGTCTACATACAGCTGGGTAACATCTGTCTCTTTTTACATTATAATGGAGTCCCTTATAAGCATACTCCTGAAGGAGCTTGAAGATAAAGTAGATGAGGGATATCACGATCTACTGACCACGATCAGAAACCCATGCATACAAGATGGCGCCCGACACATGGAAAGCTGCAGGTCTTACAGCATGGAGCAGACCGAGAGAGCATCCTCCCTAAAGCAGCCCTCTTCAGTTGAAGAGAGGAGGACGGATATGGCCTCTGATTATGGTACAGAGTTAGTGGAGGACAGAGGTTCTGAACATCATATGGCTACCGAGATCGCATGCTGCACTGTATATAGGCAGAGTACAAGGCGGGTGGATCCCATCTTCGAAAGGAAGCTTCTATTGATCTGCCGGTATACACTATTCTCTAACCAATTTACCCGTCAAGTTCAGAAGCCGGACCATATACATGAAGACCGGCTCCGGGGAGCTGCGGCCGACTCCCGCTGGAGCAGTGTTTCATTTGAAAGAACAGCCATTCACCGGTATTGTCAGACGGACTTTGTGCAAGGTATAGGCTAGAGAAACTTTATACTAGTATCGGTGGACTCCATTATGTTCTACCACGATGGGTTTGCTCTACATATATGAAGACTTCACTTTGTTTGTTCTCCTTTATTGTTAGTTGCTCGGTTATGTTTACTTTTTATAGTTTGATATGCTGCAATATGGTTTATACTATGTCATGTATATTGTGAAGCTAGGACCAGCTATGCAAGGACTCTATACCATACTATTACACATGTGTTTGTGCTGGGCTAGGTTTTTCTTTAGCTTTTGCAGGAGACTGTCGTTTATCCTCATGTTATAAAATAGCACACAGATTTATATGTCGCAGAATAGTTTACAGTGAACAGAACTATTAAGTATGCTCTTTTTACATATAAGCAAAACTGACCATGATAGAGATCTAGTCTCTTTGTTTATGTGATATTAAAGTGACAGGATTTCTCTGAAAATACTTATATTATAGTAGCCTGAAATGTATGACTTGATATGTCGCTTGCCCTGCCTCTCCTGCTTCAACTTTTGTGCAAATTATTATTTAGTTTTGTTTTGCCTTTATAACATCACTTTTCAGCAAGCTGATAATTGTACATATTGCACATGAATATAGTAGCCCAGCAACTTGAGATACTGATGAGGGGTCTATGTATTGTGGGGGGGTATCACATTAGAATATAAGTAGTTCGTTATGCAAGTCCCCACACATTAGGGTGGCTGCAGTACACTCTATACCTCCAAAATAAGGCTTCTTCAGCCCCGCCAAATACTTTAACATTGGAAGGAACATTAAATATCTGAGCAAAGCCAATATATAAATGGATATGTTCCTGTATAATCCCATTACCCACCAAGTGTTAATACTTTGTCGGCCCATATTGATGCATAACTCTTTAGCCTAGTGATACGCCTGCCCAGACTTAGCATCTATAACTACTATTTTAGCACCATATGTCAAAATCCTATACAAGCCAACAAAATATAACCGGCTTGATTTGTTAGACCCAGTAATCCAATGTATCTATTTACCCAATATGGTAAATACCACTGCGGTATTAATCCGCTAATTCTCACATATTTAAGCCAGTCTTCCTCTTATGTAACATTATTGTGAATAGGTTACTGAGTGACCTTACGCGTTAAAGTGAGGAAACGAGGTTTATGATGTTAACTATATTGTATATTATATCTTTTTCTTAATACTACTACATTTCAATTTGTATTTTGTAATTTAAGGAGTAAAATTGTATCTCTCATTAATGATCTTTATTCTATATATGACAGTTGAAAATATCATCCTAATAAACAGAACCCTTTACTAATGAGGTACTATAGTAATATTTTGTTAAACAACTAAAAAATAAGGTATCAATGTAAATCGTATAATAAATATATCCGAGGTATACTGGTAATATAGTAGGATATACATGCTCCTAATATGTCCATCATGATTTACTTTTATTTTTCGCCATGAATACTTTGTAATTTTTCCTTTTGATTGTATATGGCTTATGTTTGACCAATTACCTTAATAAAAAAAATCTTTGATTTAAAAAAGTAAAAAAAAAATAAAAAAAAAATAAAAAAATACTTACCTTTTAATCTTGAAAGCCGCTCCAGCGCTCCCCCCCCCCACACGTCGCAAGCCTCTTCATATGTCAAAAATGACGAATCCATCATCCTTCAATCAAGGTGTTGCCTCAGGCAAAGATTCCCCTGGGGGGGAAGCTGTGATTGGAGGATGCCATATTCGTCATTGCTGACATATGAGGTGACGATCGGCAGTAGGGGGAATCGCTGGAGCGGCTTTCAAGATTAAAAGGTAAGTATTTTAACAAAACAAGTGAAATGTAAAGTTTGATGAATGAAAGTGCCCCTGTTTTTATAGGATTTTTAAAAACGGGCACTGATTCATCAAACTTTACATTTACTCTAACTTTCCACTAGAATGTGCCTTACAATTAAAGGACAATTATCACTTCAATGCCCCTTTAATTTTGTTAACCAAAGAAAGCTCCTTCTCTGCTACTCATTTAAAGTGCCATTAAACATGTTGAGATCTGTGCATAACGGCTAATTAAGTTAAAATAGTTTGCATAAAAAAATTGTTTACAAATTGCTGGCAAGTATTTTAAAATAATTTAAAAAAATAAGCAACATTATTTACATAGCTATGCTGTCTGGAGTAGCCTGATCCACCCACTTATCAGTGTTAAGCATCAGAAACACAGACATTGAGGCCTATTTATCAAGCCGTCAACTGTGCTGCATTCGACGGCACCAATATGCTCGCCTGACATCGCCTAACATCGCGGCCGTGAACCTGAATACGCTCTCCATATTTAACAAAAAAGCTGTCAAAAAGCTGCGCACCAAGTACGGGGCGATGAGCAGCTGACTGTTGTTAACTAACAGTCATCGATCTTGCTGCTATTCGGTTTTTTCACAGCTTTATTTGTATACTGTCACTAAACACCGCCACTATACTAAACTGTTTAACCCCTATCCTGCTGCTCCCGGACCCCCGCCGCAACTAAATAAAGTTATTAACCCCTATCCCGCCACTCCCGGAGCCCACCGCCACTCTAATAAAGGTATTAACCCCTATTCTACCGCTCCCGGAACCCATCGCCACCTACATTACCTTATTAACCCCTAATCTGCTGCCCCCTACACCGAAGCCACCTACATTATGTTATTAACCCCTATCCCGCCGCTCCCGGAGCCCACCGCAACTAAATAAAGTTATTAACCCCTAAACCGCCAGCCCCCCACATCGCCATAAACTAAATTAACCTATTAACCCCTAAACCTAACAACCCGCTAACTTTATATTAAATATTAACTCATCCCTATCTTATAATAAATTTAAACTTACCTTTAAAATTACATTAAACTATATTAAACTAATAATTAATCTACCCTAACTATTATACTAAAATTACATTAAACTATATTAAACTAATAATTAATCTACCCTAACTGTTATACTAAAATTACATTAAACTACAAATTAAATTAAATATATTATATAGTTACACAAAATAAAAATACATTATCAAAGATTTAAACTAATTACACCTAATCTAAGAGCCCTATGAAAATAAAAAAGCCCCCCCCAAAATAAAAAAACCCTAACCTACAATAAACTACAAATAGCCCTTAAAAGGGCCTTTTGCGGGGCATTGCCCCAAAGAAATCAGCTCTTTTACCTGTAAATAAAAAATACAAATACCCCCCAACAGTAAAACCCACCACCCACAAAACCAACCCCCCCAAATAAAAACCTAACTAAAAAAACCTAAGCTCCCCATTGCCCTGAAAAGGGCATTTGGATGGGCATTGCCCTTAAAAGGGCATTTAGTACTTTTGCAGCCCAAACCCTAATCTAAAACTAAAACCCACCCAATAAACCCTTAAAAAATCCTAACACTAACACCTGAAGATCGACTTACAGTTTTGAAGATCCGACATCCATCCTCCAAGAAGCCGGCAGAAGTCTTCATCCAAGCGGCCAAAGTCTTCATCCAAGCCCGCAGAAGTCTTCACCCAGACGGCATCTTTTATCTTCATCCATCCGGCACGGAGCGGCTCTATCTTCCAGACATCCGACGAGGAGCATTCTCTTCTTACGAAGTCTTCTTCCTGAATGAAGGTTCTTTAAATGACGTCATCCAAGATGGCGTCCCTTAGATTCTGATTGGCTGATAGAATTCTATCAGCCAATCGGAATTAAGGTGGAAAAAATCCTGTTGGCTGTTGCAATCAGCCAATAGGATTGAGCTTGCATTCTATTGGCTATTCCAATCAGCCAATAGAATGCAAGCTCAATCCTATTGGCTGATTGGATCAGCCAATTGGATGAAAGCTCAATCCTATTGGCTGATTGAAACAGCCAATAGGATTTTTTTCAACCTTAATTTCGATTGGCTGATAGAATTCTATCAGCCAATCGGAATCTAAGGGACGCCATCTTGGATGACGTAATTTAAAGGAACCTTCATTCGGGAAGAAGACTTCGTAAGAAGAGGATGCTCCGCGTCGGATGTCTGGAAGATGGAGCCGCTCCGCGCCAGATGGATGAAGATAGAAGATGCCGTCTGGGTGAAGACTTCTGCGGGCTTGGATGAAGACTTTGGCCGGCTTCTTGGAGGATGGATGTTGGATCTTCAAAACTGTAAGTCGATTTTCAGGGGTTAGTGTTTTTTTTTTTTAAGAGTTTATTGGGTGCGTTTTAGTTTTAGATTAGGGTTTGGGCTGGAATAGAGCTAAATGCCCTTTTAAGGGCAATGCCCATCCAAATGCCCTTTTGAGGGCAATGGGGAGCTTAGGTTTTTTAAGTTAGGTTTTTATTTGTGGGATTGGTTGTGTGGGTGGTGGGTTTTACTGTTGGGGGGTATTTGTATTTTTTATTTACAGGTAAAAGAGCTGATTTCTTTGGGGCAATTCCCCCGCAAAAGGCCCTTTTAAGGACTATTTGTAGATTATTGTACGTTAGAGTTTTTTTTATTTTGGGGGGGCTTTTTTATTTTCATAAGGCTCTTAGATTAGGTGTAATTAGTTTAAATCTTTGATAATTTATTTTTTATTTTGTGTAACTTAGTGTTTTGTTATTTTTTGTAACTTAGTGTTTGTTATTTTTTGTAACTTTTTGTTGTTAGTTTTTTGTAAATTTGTAATTTTTTATTGTAGATTTAAATTATTTGAGTAGGGTTAGGTTTTTAACTATATAATATATGTAATTTTAGTATAACAGTTAGGGTAGATTAATTATTAGTTTAATATAGTTTAATGTAATTTTAGTATAATAGTTAGGGTAGATTAATTATTAGTTTAATATAGTTTAATGTAATTTTAGTATAATAGTTAGGGTAGATTAATTATTAGTTTAATATAGTTTAATGTAATTTTAGTATAATAGGGTAGATTAAATATTAGTTTAATATAGTTTAATGTAATTTTAAAGGTAAGTTTAAATTTCTTATAAGATAAGGATGAGTTAATATTTTATATAAAGTTAGCGGGTTGTTAGTTTTAGGGGTTAATAGTTTAATTCAGTTTATGGCGATGTGGGGTGCTGGTGGTTTAGGGGTTAATATATTTATTTAGTTGCGGTGGGCTCCTGTAGTGGCGGGATAGGAGTTAATAACTTTATGTAGGTGGTGGCGGTGTCGGGACGGCAGAATAGGGGTAATAAGTATAATGTAGGTGGCGGCGGTGTCGGGCGGCAGATTAGGGGTTAATAAGTATAATGTAAGTGGCGGCGGTGTAGGGGGCGGCAGATTAGGGGTGTTTAGACTCAGAGTACATGTTAGGGTGTTAGGTGTAAACGTAACTTTTATTCTCCCATAGGAATCAATAGGATATCGGGCAGCAGCGAACATAAGCTTTCGCTGCTTTCAGACTCCCATTGATTCCTATGGCATCCGCTGCCTCCAGGGCGGCAGATTGAAAACCAGGTATGCTGGGCCGGAATAGTGGCGAGCGTACCTGGTAGAAATTTGTTAACTAGCAAAAGTAGTCAGATAGTGCCGAATTTGCATTCGGAACATCTGTAGTGACGTAAGCATTAATCTGTGTCAGACTGAGACCGGCGGATCGTATGTTACGTCACAAATTTCTACTTTTGCCGGTCTGTAGGCTTTGATAAATGAGGGGAATCAAGCTCGCCACTAGTAGGCTGCGGAATTCCAGCGTATTTGCGGTTGACGGCTTGATAAATAGGCCTCATTGAATTTCGACTGAGTTCATAGCAACTTATTTACTTCTAGGTGTGCTCCAGCAAATAATCACCTAGATTACGAATTTTGTCTGTAATGGTGTGCGGTGCTAACGAGCAGTTTATGCTCACCGCTCACCTACAGACAGTGCTGGTATTACGGGTTTTTACAAACCCGGCATTAGCCGCAGAAAAGTGAGCGGAGAGCAAAATTTTGCTCCATATCTCACCTCAATACCAGTGTTGCTTACGTTAGCGGTGAGCTGGCTAAACGTGCTTGTGCACGATTTCCCCATAGGAATCAATGGGGCAGAGCCAGCTGAAAAAAACCCTGCAAAAAAGCAGCGTTCAGCTCCTAACGCAGCCCCATTGATTCCTATGGGAAAATAAAAGTTGTGTCTACACCTAACACCCTAACATGAACCCTGAGTCTAAACACCCCTAATCTTACATTATTAACCCCTAATTTAAGGAATTAATTTAATTATAGTGTAGTGTTAGGTGTATTTGTAACTTAGGTAAATGGTAAAATTGTCTTTATTTTAACTAGGTAGCTATTAAATAGTTAATAACTATTTAATAACTATTCTACCTAGTTAAAATAAATACAAAGTTGCCTGTAAAATAAAAATAAACCCTAAGCTAGATACAATGTAACTATTAGTTATATTGTAGCTATCTTAGGGTTTATATTATAGGTAAGTATTTATTTTTAAATAGGAATAATTTAGTTAATTGTAGTTATTTTATTTAGATTTATTTAAATTATATTTAAGTTAGGGGGGTGTTAGGGTTAGGGTTAGACTTAGATTTAGGGGTTAATAACTTTAATATAGTGGCGGCGACGTTGGGGGCGGCAGATTAGGGGTTAATAAATGTAGGTAGGTGTCGGCGATGTTAGGGAAAGCAGATTAGGGGTTAATAAAATTTAAATCGTTTTTGCGATGCGGAGTGCGGCGGTTTAGGGGTTAATATATTTATTATAGAAGCGGTGATGTCCGGTTCGGCAGATTAGGGGTTAAATTTTTTATTTTAGTGTTTGCGATGTGGGGGGGGGGGGCTTGGTTTAGGGGTTAATAGGTAGTTTATGGGCGTTAGTGAACTTTTTAGCACTTTAGTTAAGAGTTTTATGCTACGGCGTTACATCATAAAACTCTTAACTACTGACTTTAAAATGCGGTACCAGGCTTCACAGGAGAGGTTGTACCGCTCACTTTTTGGAAGACTCGTAATACCGGCGCTTTGCAAGTCCCATTGAAAAAATAGGATACGCAATTGACGTAAGTGGATTTGCGGTATTTTCGAGTCTGGACGAAAAAGTGAGCGGTACACCTGTACCTGCAAGACTCGTAATACCAGTGGGCATTAAAAATCAGCGTTGGGACCTCTCAACGCTGCTTTTTAAGGCTAACGTAAAACCCGTAATCTAGCAGAATGAGTGTTAAAGTATTTTATGCTACCAAAGCAAAAGTGGAGATAGATACAGCCATATAAGGAATTGTGTGGAGGGGAGTTAGAGCTGTACAATTCAGAAACTTAAAGAGTTAATGGTGAGGTACTGCAGTATAAATTTGCAGGTAAAGTAATTAAAGTACATAGTATTATATTTTATCTCTATCCCAATTTGTTTTATGTCCCTTTAAGAAGTCAAAGGACCACTAAACAGAATAGAATAGTATAATCAGTAAATATATAAGAAAAAAACAGTACAAAAGCACTTCTTTGAATTTCAAATAAGTAGTATATTTCTATCTGACAAATGTTAAAATTGGTTCTATTTTCCCTATCACTGCATCAAGTGACAGTCGTCAGCCAATCACAAAATGCATATATGTATATTCAGAAAGTGTGCACATGAAAAGACTGTGTGCACATTAACATAATGGAAGTGAATTTGAATGAATTGTTTCAAATCGAGTGCTCTATCTGAATCATGAACAATTAATTTTGACTTTAGTGTTCTTTTAAATGTTATTAATTAGATTTTTCTGTCTTTGGTGTTCCTTTAACGCTTTATACACTGGGTAGCAAGTGTGTAGCTGTAAAGAGACATGTTTTTCTGATTCAGATAAAGCAAAGAATTTTGTTTAAAAAAACTTCAATTTACTTTTGTTATCAAATGAATTTTGTTCTCTTTGTATCCATTGTTGAAAAGCAGGTGGTCATATAGCGCTCCAGACACATGCACACTCCTAAGCCTACCTACCTGCTTTTAAAACAAAGAATACCAAGAGAATGGAGTAAAATTGACAAGAGAAGTTCATTGGAAAGTTTTTTTTTTAAATATTATTTGCTCTGTCTTTTTATGAAATAAAATTTTGGGTTTGATGTCCCTTCGATAAGGATCCAGCACACTCTCTATTTTATTTAAACTGTAACATGACATTCACCTGTCATAATGTTTTTCTGGTATGGCTAACAAGGTGGCAGAAGTGACAATACTGAATCATCTTCTACATGTCAAAATCTGCAATGTAGTCTTGTCTGCAGCAGCATTTTACAAACTATTCTCTAAAGAGACCGAGCTAATGTGTTTTTACTTTACTTTGCATTTGTATCAAAATGTACCTTTTGCTGTTGTACCAAAAACAAACTGTAACCTCCGGATGTTGCGGTTGTGTTTTCTCATCATTTCTCTGACAGTTACTTACAGTGAGCGGTGTCTTAGGGAGGCCTAATGATAGGACAGACTTTGTTATGGAAGTTCATTTATCTCAATTAAATATAATCCTCTAGAGTTTGAGTGGAGACTTTGCAGTAAGTGGAGAGGGGATTTTTTTATGCAGCGCTGACGTCAGCAGGAAAAAGAAGCAGATGGCGGCCTTGTAGTCAGAACTGACACAAAATAACTGTCTGCATCTGATAAATTACGCACTGAAACTTCCATTTAATCCTAAGTATATTAAAGGCCATAATAGCTAGAGAAAATGTAACCTAAGCTACTGATTGTCATCGTGTTGGTCACTGGAGTCCATAGAGGGATGGAAAGTAAAGAAAATTGTTGCAAACTGAAGGCCAGATTACAAGTGCTAAATTATTGCACGCTCGAAAATGGGCAAATTTGCGGTAGCGATTAGTGCTCTGAAAATAAACCAAAGCTGAGACCTCTGGTTAATTTTCTAAATGTCCCCCAATTGCCCCAAACTTAAGTATTAGTTTTATTTCTTTTTAAAGAAAATAGCATTTACTTTTTTTAAAAAATTACTGCACTAGGCAGTATCTTGAGGCTAAAGTTGACTGGTGTGACTGGTCTATGGAACTGTGTGTTCCCTGTAAATATATATATGAATATATACATGCATATGTATGTATTAATATGTGTATATACACATATTAACATATAAATATATGTGTATAAAAGCATATACATATATTTACAAACTGCTGTCCATCACTGCACGACTTACCCCCTTCGCTGCGCTAGGTTTTCAGCCGTGTCTCACGGCATGAGAACGAGGCTCCCATTGTAGCCTAAGGAAGTGTGCAATTGCATGAGCTGGTATTACAAAGTGGAGCGCAAATATCGCTTTAGCAAAAGCGATATTTTACGCTCCACTTATAATCTGGCCCTGAATGTTTTTATCCCACTGTAAGAACCAACATATGCTAATGTACAAAACCGCAAAATATATTTATTACAAATGCTGCCATCTTGCTCTGTTAATTTTAAGGGTTGGGACTCTACATTGGAAATTAATGGAATGAGATTCACACCTTAAAGGGACAGGAAACCAAAAAAATATTCTTTCATAATTCATATACAGGATAAAATTTCCAATTTACTTCTGTTATCTAATTTGCTTTATTCTCTTGGTCTCCTTTGTTGAAGAAACAACAACGCACAAAGGTTATCCAATAACATGAGGCAAGTGCAGCCACCAATCATCAGCTTCTAGGTATGTGTTTCAACAATGGATACCAAGAGAATTAAACAAATTATGTAATAGAAGTAAATTGAAAAAAAAAATGTGTTTCATGTCCCTTTAATTAAAGGAACATTGTTTAATTTCTGATTAGGTTTTCATTATACATAACAACATATAAACTTTTATTTAGTTTGCCTTCTTTTCCTGTAGTTTACATAAACAAATTTACATTTTTACTGCCCCCAGAAAGACTGTTTTGCAATCTATGGAACTCAGGACCTTGAGCCTTCTGCTTGCTACACAGTGATTGTTTGATATGTGCAGATAGAGATAAATAAGGCAACACTCAAAATGCTTTTCAAGAGGTGTGTTCCTGGACTATGAAATAATACAAATATTGCTAACAAAATTCCACTAGAAATGCATTTCAAATATTTATTTTTATAGCAAGTATTTATATAATGTTTGTTTCATTTTTTATGCACAGAAAAAATACTGTAATGTCCCTTCAAAGCAATAATGTGTAGAAACATATATTTGAACAGTAGTTAATGGGACAAAAAGGTAAAAATTAAATATTAGTGGTTTAGATAAAGAGTGAAATTTTAAACAACTTTACAATTTACTTCTATTACCTAATTTGCTTCATTCTCTTGACATCCTTTGTTGAAAACCATACCTAGATAGGCTCAGGACCAGCAAAGCACTACTGAGCGCTAGCTGCTGATTATCTACACCTCTTGTCATTGGCTCACCAAATGTGTTCAGTTAACTCCTGGTAGTGTATTGCTGTTCTTTCAACGAAGTATACAAGAGAATTAAGCAAATTTGCTAAAATAAGTAAATTGTAAAGTTGCTTAAAATTGTTTGATCTATCTAAACATGAAAGAAAATTTTGGGTTTCATGTCCCTTTAACATCCAAAAAGCCCAATGAGGGTCAGAGTACAAGCGCTTTCACTCGTGCACAAACACTGCAGGAAGTAAAGTTTTAGGGCCAGATTACAAGTGGAGCTCTATTTAGCGCTTACGCTAGAGCACTAATTGCACAAGAAGTAAACTTTTTTCGTTGGGTTGCGCTCGTATTATGAGTTGAAAGTAAAAAGTTTGTGCTCTTGTGCTAACCCGACGTGCGCAAATAGCTTACTTCTAGTGCAATTAGAATATTGCACGTTCACGATAACATATTCCCCCATAGAAGTCAATGGAGAAAAAAAAGTGGAAAAAAAAACCTAACACCCTACTTGAGCACTAACCCAATCGCATATTCTCAAGTGCCCTAACCCAAACACATATTTTCAAGTGCGTTAACCTGACATGAAAATATGAATATTTCACATTCTATTGTTAATCACATAGAAGAATATGTTCTATGTATTCAGAAATACATACATTGTTTTGCACTTGTCTGAAACGTTTTTTGTGCCTGAAGTCTAGTGTTTGAGGTTTTGGAGACATTTTCTGTTTTAACATTTTATATTGAATAAATTTGAAACAATAACAATACAGACATCCTGTTCCATACTCTGGGAGGTGCCAAGTTTACCAATACGACCTACCTTACCTCATATTGATTGAGAGTTCTTGAAATAGAAACGCTATATCCGGTAGCCATGGTAACCGCCGGACCTGCGTAGTGGTGCAGTGGAGACGCCGTGGAGCTCCGGTTTCTTCGCGGGTGTTGGTGAAGGGATAATACATTTTTTTGTTGGACTTGGATTTACAACCTGAGGGGTTCCTAACAAGCAGCCAGCGCTACTCGTAGAAAATCAGACTTAACAAGAGGAAAAGGCTCTATTTATACTTATTTCAGATAAGCTTATCGCTATTTTATGACCATATTATTTTGGTGTTCTTTTTTATGATTCTAAACTTGAATTGGAGTAGAGTGTTTGTATGCGCGCAGCTATTTTCAGCAAAAATAAATAAATATATATATATATATATATATACACATGAATATATATAAGTATAGATATATACATATATATATATATGTTTAGGAATACCTATTTATAAATACAAAGAACATATTATGCTATGTGCAGAACATTTGAATGTGAAATATTTTCAGTAATTTCTTATATATATATATGTATGTATACACATAGTATATATGTATATATATTTCTATATGTGTGTACATATATGTGTTTAAATGTGTATATATCGCCTTCAGGAAAGTTCTCCTCTGTGAAAAGCACAATTGTGCTAAGAGAGGCTGCTCCCAGGTGGTAACTCGCCAGAGAACAAGCTACTGGGCTATTGTTCCGGGTAGAGTGATTTTGTTCTGTATGTATTTGATATTAAAGGGACACTGAACCCAATTGTTTTCTTTCATGATTCAGCTAGAGCAGCAATTTTAAGCAACTTTCTAATTTACTCCTATATTAAATTTGTTCCTCGTTCTCTTTGTTTTATTTATTTGAAAAAGTAGGAATGCAAGCTTACGAGCCGGCCCATCTTTGGATTAGCACCTGGGTAGCGTTTGCTGATTGGTGGCTAAATACAGTCTGTCTATCTATATATCGATCCGTCTATCTATCGATCTATCTATCTATCTATCTATCTATCTATCTATCTATCTATCTATCTATCGATCTGTCTGTCTATCTATCTATCTATCCATCTATCTATCTATCTATCTATCTATCTATCTATCTATCTATCTATCTATCTATCTATCTATCTATCTATCTATCTATCTATCTATCGGTCTGTCTGTCTATCTATCTATCTATCTATCTATCTATCTATCTATCTATCTATCTATCTATCTATCTATCTATCTATCTATCTCTCTATCTATCTGTCTGTCTGTCTGTCTGTCTGTCTATCTATCCATTTATATATCTGTCTGTCTATCTATTTGTCGATCTGTCTGTCTATCTATCTGTCTGTCTGTCTGTCTATCTACCTGCTATGTATTTCTGCTCCTGAGGAGAACATGGTTGGTGAGCTAATCACACAAATATCTGGCTGCTACAGGGCTTTATGAGTTGTAATTCCTTTACTGCACAGTGCACAACTGTTCTAGCCCTGAAGCATAACACAGCTGCTGATTAACAACTACGTGTATCGGGAGTCTTGAGAGGACATGGATTACCCCTTTTCAAGGTTAAACAAAAAGGATCACAAATCAGTCACATCTGATTGCATGTAGTCCTACTCAATCAATAATTACTAGTTATTGGTTAAATTGTTTAATAAAAACAAAAACTGGAAACCTGGAATTAACTATTAGGGATGTGTATTTTGATTCTTAATTAGGATCCGAATGTGGAAAAAGGCGGCCTCTCACAGCATTCGGCTATTTTCGGAGCTGTATTTCAAATTGTTAAAGTTTAACACACTAAGATCTGGATTTGCACAAATTTTAGTGTGTTGCACATTCACAAGTAGAAAAATAGCCAAATGCCACAAGCGCGGCCACCTTCCACATTTAAATTTTAATGAAGGATCTGACTGCATATCCCTATGAATTATTATCACTTTCTATTGCGTACTTAGATACACCTTAAAGTTAAAGACCATTGAAACAAATAAAGGGGACTTTAATTCATGAAGTAAAAAAAAACTTCATGCTGAAAGCTCCTTAATTTGTGTTAAGCGTTGCCGCAATGAGCTTCTCAGGCAGCCCATACCAGAATGCTAATTTGCTGAGGTGATGTTTCCACCTCTCAACAAATAGCGTGCGGGAAATCCGGCGCCACAGGGAGACAAGCCGGATTTCCCACGCGGCTATTGTCTAAGAGGTGAAAACATCACCTCTCAAGCAAAATAGTGTTCTGCTGTGGGCTGCGAACGCTTGAAACAAATAAAGGAGCTTTCCGCATGAAGTATTTTATACTTCATAAATGAAAGTCCCCTTTATTTGTCCCAATAGTCCATCCTAGTGTTTCACAAACGCTAGGATTGAATTTAACTTTAAATGCTATAGAAATTAGATGTGCAATTTCAGATATTCAGGACTCGTCCAAAAGCATAGTAGGCAACGATGTTCTAGTATTTTTGGAGCTAGATTGTTTCATCTAATAGTGCAATACGCAAAGATCTGTGCAAATCTATATCTTCTGGATATCTGAAAGGGCACAAGTCTAATAGAAATCACTGAATGGAGGGTAAACTGAGGCTTATTAAAGGGATGCTAAACCCATTTTTTTTTCTTTCATGATTTAGTAGAGCATGCAATTTTCTAATTTACTCCTATTATCAAACTTCCTTCGTTCTCTTGCTTTCTTCATTTGAAAAAGCAGGAACCTAAGTTTAGGATTCGGCTCATTTTTGGTTTAGAACCTGGGTAGTCCTTTGTGATTGGTGACTAAATGTACAGCGGCTTTATGCATTTGTGTTATCCAACATGATTTTGTTTGCTGGGGGCCCTAATAGAAATCTCTTACTTAAGGAAATCTAAAGTGCAAGAAAGGCTTTACACACACACAGTATCCAACATAATTACTGTAGTGAGAACCATACTAATGCCTGCACAATAAAATGTAAACAATGACATATATAGCAGTGCAAAAGTAATAGTAGTATGGAAGCACAATTTATTGCACTCAACCTGGGCCATAGCTAGGGGAGAGCACTAAGTATGTACCTTTAGTTTAGTAGGTGAGCAGCATTTATGGATGTTTCAGATAAGCAATCAAGCATTTCAGTGGTTAAAAGCAGAGGATACAATGATAGATAGATAGATAATTTCATTTTCTTAATTAGAAAACTTAGGTTAAACAAACAGCTTTGGAAAACAGGTGCTTGGCACCAGCGCCCGTCAATCTCCCCTTTATTGCACTCTTATCTGCTTGTCATCATCCAATCAGAACACTGCCTCATCTAAATTATCCTTGAAGTCCTCTGGGCATGGCAGAGACCCATTACTAACAAAGCCCCTTAATCCTGTTATATTCAAGAGATAAGAGTTCATTTCCTGAAGAGCTTTTACTATTAGAGAAATCAGGAATGCATAGCTGTAGACTATTACCTCCTTCTGAAAGAAGCCTTACTTTATGTTATGGTCTTATCATCAGCATAAGTAATGGAAGTATTTGTGACTGTACTCTTGCTTAAAGGGACAGTATACTCCAGCATTGTTATTGTTTAAAAAGGTAGATAATCCCTTTATTACCCATTCCTTTGTTTTGCATAACCAACAGTTATAATAATACACTTTTTACCTCTGTAATTCCCTTGTATCTATGCCTTTGCAGACTGCCCCCTTATTTCAGTTCTTTTGCCAGACTTGGATTTTTAAGGCAATCAATGCTGTCACCATTAATCCATCTAATGAAATGCTTGTGCAATGCTGCCCCCTACACATTCCCGGTCAATCGGCTGCTAGCAAGGAGTATCAATCATCTTAAGACCACTGCTTTTTAAATCCTGTTTCCGGTGAGCCAGAATGCTTGCGCGGAATAAGCAGCGTCTGCTGCTTGATAAATGTACCCCTTAGACATTAGCATATGATCCTACCTAGGTTTAGCTTTAAAAAAAGACAGGCACAGTATGAATTAAATGGGTAGCAGGACACAGTAATTAGGTAGTAGCCAGCAGGAACAGTGTGAATGAAATGGTTAGCAGGACACAGTATGTAGGTAGAAGCCAGTAGGCACAGTATGAATGATATGGTTAGCAGGACGCAGTATGTAGGTAGTAGCCAGCAGGCTCAGTGTTATTGAAATGGTTAGCAGGACACAGTATGTAGGTAGTAGCCAGCAGGGTCAGTACAAATGAAATGGTTAGCAGGACACAGTATGTATGTAGTAGCCAGCAGGCACAGTATGCATAAAATGGTTAGCAGGACACAGTATGTAGGTAGTAGCCTGCAGGCACAGTATGAATTATATAGTTAGCAGGACACAGTATGTAGGTAGTAGCCAGCAGGCTCAGTATGTATGAAATGGTTAGCAGGACACAGTATATAGGTAGTTACCAGTAGGCACAGTATGAATTAAATAGCAGCACACAGTATGTAGGTAGTAGCCAGCAGGTTCAGTATGTATGAATGGTTAGCAGGACACAGTAAGTAGGTAGTAGCCGGTAGGCACAATATGTATGAAATTGTTAGCAGGACACAGTATGTAGGTAGTACCCAGCAGGCACAGTATGAATTATATAGTTAGCAGGACACAGTATGTAGGTAGTAGCCAGCAGGCTCAGTATGTATTAAATGGTTAGCAGGACACAGTATATAGGTAGTTACCAGTAGGCACAGTATGAATTAAATAGCAGCACACAGTATGTAGGTAGTAGCCAGCAGGTTCAGTATGTATGAAATGGTTAGCAGGAGACAGTAAGTAGGTAGTAGCCGGTAGCCATAATATGTATGAAATTGTTAGCAGGACACAGTATGTAGGTAGTACCCAGCAGGTTTAGTATGCATGAAATGGTTAGCAGGACGCAGTATGTAGGTAGTAGCCAGCAGGCTCAGTGTTAATGAAATGGTTAGCAGGACACATAATGTAGGTAGTAGCCAGCAGGCACAGTATGCATGAAATGGTTAGCAGGGCACGGTATGTAGGTAGAAGCCGGCAGGCACAGTATGAACTAAATAGTTAGCAGGACACAGTATGTAGGTAGTAGCCAGCAGGCTCCGTATGTATGAAATGGTTAGCAGGACACAGTAAATAGGTAGTAGCCAGTAGACACAATATGTATGAAATAGTTAGCAGGACACAGTATGTAGGTAAGTAGGAATGAAATGGTTAGCAGGACATAGTACAGTATTTACTGTAGGTAGTAGCCAGCAGGCACAGTTTGTAAGAAATGGTTAGCAGGACAAAGTATATAGGTAGTATCCAGCAGGCACAGGGGGGTAGTTATCATCGTGTCAACTTTCCTGCCTTCGCAGGCCCAATACGCCCGCCTAAGCTCGCCTACCTTCGCCGCCGCGGACCTGAAAAAATACGCCTAAGTTATCAAATAAAGCTGTCAAAAAGCCGGGGGCGATGAGCAGCGGACTGTGAGAGTTATCACTCATCCGATCTCGCTGCTCTTCGGCTGTTTGACAGCTTTATTGCTAGCCTGTCACTAAGCACCCACACTAAACTACACTGTTCTACCCACTATACCGGCGCCCCCGGAGCCCCCCACAACTAAATAAAGTTACTAACCCCTAAACCGCCGCTCCTAGACCCCGCCGCAAGTCTTATAAATGTATTAACCCCTAAACTGCCGCTCCCGGACACCGCTGCCACCTACATTATACCTAGTAACCCCTATCCTGCCCCCCCTATACCGTCGCCCTCTATAATAAAGTTATTAACCCCTATCCTGCTGATCCCGCACCTCGCCGCAACTAAATAAATAGTTTAACCACTAAACCGCCGCACCCTGAACCCGCCGCAACCTATATTAAATTTATTAACCCCTATCCTACCCCCCCTACACCGTCGCCACCTATAATAAATTTATTAACCCCTATCCTGCCCCCCACTACACCGCCGCCACTGTAATAAAATTATTAACCCCTAAACCTAAGTCTAACACTAACCCTAACACCCCCCTAACTTAAATATAAATTAAATACATCTAAATCATATTTCTATTATTAACTAAGTTAATCCTATTTAAAACTAAATACTTACCTTTAAAATAAACCCTAATATAGCTACAATATAAATAATAATTATATTGTAGCTATCTTAGGATTTATTTTTATTTTACAGGTACCTTTCAATTTATTTTAACTAGGTACAATAGCTATTAAATAGTTATTAACTATTTAATAGCTTACCTAGCTAAAATAAAGAGAAATGTACCTGTAAACTAAAAACTAACCTAAGTTACAATTACACCTAACACTACACTATACTTTAATAAATTATTCCTATTTAAAACTAAATACTTACCTGTAAAATAAACCCTAAGATAGCTACAATATAATTAATAATTACATTGTAGCTGTCTTAGGATTTATATTTATTTTACAGGTAACTTTGTATTTATTTTAGCTAGTTAGAATAGTTATTAAATAGTTATTAACTATTTAATAACTACCTAGCTAAAAGAAATACAAAATTACCTGTAAAATAAATCCTAACCTAAGTTACAATTAAACCTAACACTACACTATCATTAAATAAATTAAATAAATTAACTACAAATATCTACAATTAAATACAATTACATAAACTAACTAAAGTACAAAAAATAAAAAAAGCTAAGTTACAAAAAAAAAAAAAAAGTTACAAACATTTAAAAAAATATTACAACAATTTTAAGCTACTTACACCTAATCTAAGGCCCCTAATAAAATAACAAACCCCCCAAAATAAAAAAATGCCGTACCCTATTCTACATTAAAAAAGTTCAAAGCTCTTTTACCTTACCAGCCCTTAAAAGGGCCTTTTGTGGGGGCATGCCCCAAATAATTCAGCTCTTTTGCCTGTAAAAGAAAAATACAACCCCCCCAACTTTAAAACCCACCACCCACATACCCCTAATCTAACCCAAACCCCCCTTAAAATAACCTAACACTAATCCCCTGAAGATCATCCTACCTTTAGTCGTCTTCACTCAGCCGAGCCACCGATGGAACTGAAGAGGAGACCCGGACCGGCAGAAGTGATCATCCAAGGGGCGCTGAAGAAATCTTCCATCCGATGAAGTGATCCTCCAAGCGGCACTAAAGAAATCTTCCATCCGGGCGATGTCATCTTCCAAGAGGCGCTGAAGAAGTCTTCTTTCCGGGCGAGGTCCTCTTCGAAGCCGGGTCTTGAATCTTCATCCCGCCGACGCGGAACATCCTTCTTTCCCGACGGACTACCGACGAATGAAGGCTCCTTTAAGGAACGTCATCCAAGATGGCGTCCCTTCAATTCCGATTGGCTGATAGGATTCTATCAGCCAATCGGAATTAAGATAGGAAAAATCTGATTGGCTGATTGAATCAGCCAATCAGATTCAAGTTCAATCCGATTGGCTGATCCAGTCAGCCAATCAGATTGAGCTCGCATTCTATTGGCTGATCGGAACAGCCAATAGAATGCGAGCTCAATCTGATTGGCTGACTGGATCAGCCAATGGGATTGAACTTGAATCTGATTGGCTGATTCAATCAGATTTTTCCTACCTTATTTCCGATTGGCTGATCCTATCAGCCAATCGGAATTGAAGGGACGCCATCTTGGATGACGTCCCTTAAAGGAGCCTTCATTCGTCGGTAGTCCGTCGGGAAAGAAGGATGCTCCGCGTTGGTGGGATGAAGATTCAAGACCCGGCTTCGAAGATGACCTCGCCCGGATAGAAGACTTCTTCAGCGCCTCTTGGAAGATGACATCGCCGGATGGAAGATTTCTTCAGCGCCGCTTGGAGGATCACTTCATTGGATGGAAGATTTCTTCAGCGCCCCTTGGATGATCACTTCTGCTGGTCCGGGTCTCCTCTTCAGTTCCATCGGTGGCTTGGCTGAGTGAAGACGACTAAAGGTAGGATGATCTTCAGGTGATTAGTGTTAGGTTATTTTAAGGGGGGTTTGGGTTAGATTAGGGGTATGTGGGTGGTGGGTTTTAATGTTGGGGGGGGTTGTATTTTTCTTTTACAGGCAAAAGAGCTGAATTCTTTGGGGCATGCCCCCACAAAAGGCCCTTTTAAGGGCTGGTAAGGTAAAAGAGCTTTAAACTTTTTTAATGTAGAATAGGGTAGGGCATTTTTTTATTTGGGGGGGGGTTGTTATTTTATTAGGGGGCTTAGATTAGGTGTAAGTAGCTTAAAATTGTTGTAATATTTTTTTAAATGTTTGTAACTTATTTTTTTTATTTTTTGTAACTTAGCTTTTTTTATTTTTTGTACTTTAGTTAGTTTATGTAATTGTATTTAATTGTAGTTATTTGTAGTTAATTTATTTAATTTATTTAATGATAGTGTAGTATTAGGTTTAATTGTAACTTAGGTTAGGATTTATTTTACAGGTAATTTTGTATTTCTTTTAGCTAGGTAGTTATTAAATAGTTAATAACTATTTAATAACTATTCTAACTAGCTAAAATAAATACAAAGTTACCTGTAAAATAAATATAAATCCTAAGATAGCTACAATGTAATTATTAATTATATTTTAGCTATCTTAGGGTTTATTTTACAGGTAAGTATTTAGTTTTAAATAGGATTAATTTAGTTCATAATAGAAATATGATTTAGATTTATTTAATTAATATTTAAGTTAGGGGGTGTTAGGGTTAGTGTTAGACTTTTAGGGGTTTAGGGGTTAATAATTTTATTACAGTGGCGGCGGTGTAGTGGGGGGCAGGATAGGGGTTAATAAATGTATTATAGGTGGCGACGGTGTAGGGGGGGCAGATTAGGGGTTAATAAATTTAATATAGGTTGCGGCAGGGTCAGGGAGCGGCGGTTTAGGGGTTAAACTATTTATTTATTTGCGGCGAGGTGCGGGATCGGCAGGATAGGGGTTAATAACTTTATTATAGAGGGCAGCGGTATGGGGGGGCAGGATAAGGGGTTACTAGGTATCATGTAGGTGGCGGTTTGGCTCCGGGAGCGGCGGTTTAGGGGTTAATATGTATAGAGTAGCTTGCGGTGGGCTCCGTGAGCGGCGGTTTAGGGGTTAATCATTTTATTTAGTTGCGGCAGTGTAGGGGGGGGCAGATTAGGGGTGTTTAGACTCGGGGTACATGTTAGGGTGTTAGGTGTAGACAGCTCCCATAGAAATCAATGGGATGTCTGGCAGCAGCGAACTTGTACTTTCGCTATGGTCAGACTCCCATTGATTCCTATGGGATCCGCCGCCTCCAGGGTAGCGGTTTGAAAACCAGGTACGCTGGGCCGTAAAAGTGCCGAGCGTACCTGCTAGTTTTTTGAGAACTAGCAAAAGTAGTCACATTGTGCCGCACTTGTGTGCGGAACATCTGGAGTGACGTAAGAATCGATCTGTGTCGGACTGAGTCCGGCGGATCGAAGTTTACGTCACAAAATTCTACTTTTGCCGGTCTCTAGCCTTCGATAACTAAGGCGAATCAGCCTCGCCACAAATACGCTGCGGAATTCCAGCATATTTGAGGTTGACGGCTTGATAACTACCCCCCACAGTATGCATGAAATGTCTGTCACACAATAGTGTGGTTGCAGTGACCAGCTAGCCACCCGTGTAAGGATATAATACACAAATTCAACTTTTATTTCCCTTTAATTTGCTTAATTAAGTTCCCATCAGTATGGATACCATAGGCATTCGTGTCTACAAATGAAGAAAACAATAATGGTCTTATAAACATGTTTTCTTCTCAGTGCTATTTTTCAGCCACAGAGGCTACAAACTTGTGCTTGCCGGTTCAGGGCCAGCTATCAGGCATCTGGGAATGACAAGCTGATCCATCACAGGGAATTAGGTAGCACATCCTTCCTGCTCTGCTTATACTGTAATTCAATCTCATCTGAAGCCCAAGACCGGCTGAGGGTGAAAAACCTCCTCTTCTAATAAAGGATCTGTGCTATTTACCATCATGCAAACACTAATGTCTAAGGTGCCTTGGGAATAGCAAACACGGGTGCCCTACGCATAGAGCGAAGCTCTGACCAGAGCTGCTGATGTTTTAAAATAAACTTCAGTAAAGTAACTTTATGTTTTATGGTGTTTCTTGACAAATTACTATTTCAGTGTTTGTTTGTTTTTTCTGTAATGTGTATTCCAGTGGGGGTCCTGGGAGCAGCTGGGCACCTGCAATCATTATTCTATACCGAGTTACCAAAGGTATCACTAGCTGTATATAAAGCAGTCCCCTTTTTTTTACATGTCATATACTCTACCTAGAGCAGGAAGAGAATTGTGTATATGCACTTGTGTGTACATATGTAAGCATGAGAGTATGTGTATGTGTGCGTTTGTTTGTGTAATTGTTTGCATTAGAGTGTGTATATATAATATATATATATATATATATATATATATATATATATATATATATATATATATATATATATATATATATATATATATATGTAGATGTGTATGTGTATATACAGGTGAAACTCGAAAAATTAGAATATCGTGCAAAAGTTAATTTATTTCACTAATGCAACTTAAAAGGTGAAACTAATATATGAGATAGATTTGTCATAATTGTGATGATTATGGCTTATAGCTCATGAAAACCCCAAATTCACAATCTCAGAAAATTAGAAAGTTATGTGGAAGGGAAAAGTGTGGAAGAAAAAGGTGCACAAGCAGCAGGGATGACCGCAGTCTGGAGAGGATTGTCAGGAAAAGGCCATTCAAAAGTGTTGGGGACTTTCACAAGGAGTGGACTGAGGCTGGAGTCAATGCATCAATAGCCACCACACACTGACGGATCCTGGACATGGGCTTCAAATGTCGTATTCCTCTAGTCAAGCCACTCCTGAACAACAAACAACGTCAGAAGCGTCGTACCTGGGCTAAAGAAAAACAGAGCTGGTTAGTTGCTCAGTGGTCCAAAGTCCTCTTTTCTGATGAGAGCAAATTTTGCATCTCATTTGGAAACCAAGGACCCAGAGTATGAAGGAAGAATGGAGAGGCACACACTGCAAGATGCTTGAAGTCCAGTGTGACGTTTCCACAGTCTGTGTTGATTTGGGGAGCCATGTAATCTGCTGGTGTTGGTCCACTGTGCTTCATTAAGTCCAGGGTCAACGCAGCCGTCTACCAGGAGATTTTGGAGCACTTCATGCTTCCTTCCGCAGAAGAGCTCTATGGGGATGCTGACTTCATTTTCCAGCAGGACTTGGCACCTGCCCACACTGCCAAAAGCACCAAAACCTGGTTCAATGACCGTGGGATTACTGTGCTTGATTGGCCAACAAACTCACCTGACCTGAACCCCATAGAGAATCTATGGGGCATTGCCAAGAGAAAGATGAGAGACATGAGACCGAACAATGCAGAAGAGCTGAAGGCCGCTATTGAAGCATCCTGGTCTTCCATAACACCTCAGCAGTGCCACAGGCTGATAGCTTCCATGCCACGCCGCATTGAGGCAGTAATTGCTGCAAAAGGGGCCCAAACCAAGTACTGAGTACATACAGTATGCATGCTTATACTTTTCAGAGGTCCGATATTGTTCTATGTGCAATCCTTGTTTTATTGATTGTTTGTAATATTCTAATTTTCTGAGATTGTGGATTTGGGGTTTTCATGAGCTGTAAACCATAATCATCACAATTATGACAACTAACGGCTTGAACTATCTTGCTTTGCATGCAATGAGTCTATCTCATATATTAGTTTCACCTTTTTAAGTTGCATTAGTGAAATAAATTAACTTTTGCACGATATTCTAATTTTTGGAGTTTCACCTATATGTATTATTATTATCATTTATTTGTATAACACTGCCAAATTCCTTAGCGCTGGATGTATGTGCATTAAATGTATATTTAATACAAAACCATAGTTTATAAGTAAGACATTTCTGTTGTGTTGCTTTAGAATAACATATCAGCCAAATCTTAAAGTGACAGTCAATAAATAATAATCCCTTTATTACCCATTCCCAATTTTGGACAGCAAACATTGTTACTATAATATACTTTTTACCTCTGTGATTACCATGTGTCTAAGCCTCTTCTGACAGCCCCTTGATCACAAGACTTTTTATTTATTATATATTGACTTGAAGTTTAGCCAATAAGTGCTGTGTTGTGCACAACTTCACATCTATATGGCTCACACGAACTATCAGTCTCCTGTTGTGAAAAGCAACAAAAAAAAAAACCATGTGATAAGAGGCTGTCTGTAGTGGCTTAGAAACAGGCAGACATTTAGAGGATTAAATGTTATAAAGTATATTAATATAACAATGTTGGTTGTGCAAAGCTGGGGAATGGGTAGTAAAGGCGTTATCTATATTTTTAAACAATAACAATTCTAGTGTTGATGGTCCCTTTAAATTGATGGTAAATTTCAGACTTTAAAGGGATAGTCTAGTATAAATTAAACTTTCATTATTCAGATAGGACTTTTAATTTTAATCAACTTAACAATTTACTTTTATCATCAAATTAGCTTTTTTCTCTTGGTATTCTTAGTTTAAACTAAACATAGGTAGGCTCATATGCTGATTTCTAAGCCTTTGAGGGCTGCCTCTTATCACAGGCTTTTTAAATCTCTTTTCAACACAAAGAGACAGAAAGTACATGTGGGCCATATGGATAACACTGTGTTCAGGCACAGGGGGTTATTTAAGATTTAGCACAAAACAATGCTAAATTTACGACAATAGATAATAAACAGTCACAGTCATGTGATCAGGGGGCTGGAAGAAGGTTCCTAGATACAAGGTAATCACAGAGGTAAAAAGTACATTAATATAACTGTGATGGTTATGCAAAACTGGGGAATGAGTAATAAAGGGATTATCTATCTTTTAAAACAGTAACAATTCTATGGTAGACTGTCCCTTTAAGAAAGTTGCAATGAAAAATATATAAGTGTAAAGCAAAGAGGCATACAGTGTAATTATTTATTTTAATATATATATATATATATATATATATATATATATATACACTGTATATATATATATTGTAATAAAAGACTTATAATCCTACTTAGTATCTTCTGTTCCTCTGCCTCCAATTGTTTCCTCTTTTGGATGGGCTGTGACATAAAGAGCAGTCCAACCCACTCTCTACATAGGCTTCCTAAGGGCTTTTAATGGGCTGGACTTCAAGAGTGTCATATGACACACACACTGATTGGATGTTCATTGGAATTATCATAAAACAATAACGGCTAGATTTAGAGTTTTGTCGGTAACGACACGCGTAGCTAACGCTGGCTTTTTTCCCCACGCACCTTTTAAATACCACTGGTATTTAGAGTTCACAGAAGGGCTGCGTTAGGCTCCAAAAAGGGAGCGTAGAGCATAATTTACCGCCACTGCAACTCTCAATACCAGCGGTGCTTACGGACGCGGCCAGCTTCAAAAACGTGCTCGTGCACGATTCCCCCATAGGAAACAATGGGGCAGTTTGAGCTGAAAAAAAACCTAACACCTGCAAAAAAGCAGCGTTCAGCTCCTAACGCAGCCCCATTGTTTCCTATGGGGAAACAGTTCCTAAGTCTGCACCTAACACCCTAACATGTACCCCGAGTCTACACACCCCTAACCTTACACTTATTAACCCCTAATCTGCCGCCCCCGCTATCGCTGACCCCTGCATATTTTTTTTAACCCCTAATCTGCCGCTCCGTACACCGCCACAACCTACGTTATCCCTATGTACCCCTAATCTGCTGCCCCTAACACCGCCGACCCCTATATTATATTTATTAACCCCTAATCTGCCGCCCCCAACGTCGCCTCCACCTACCTACAATTATTAACCCCTAATCTGCTGACCGGACCTCACCGCTACTCTAATAAATGTATTAACCCCTAAAGCTAAGTCTAACCCTAACACCCCCCTAAGTTAAATATAATTTAAATCTAACGAAATAAATTAACTCTTATTAAATAAAATATTCCTATTTAAAGCTAAATACTTACCTGTAAAATAAATCCTAATATAGCTACAATATAAATTATAATTATATTGTAGCTATTTTAGGATCAATATATATTTTACAGGCAACTTTGTATTTATTTTAACCAGGTACAATAGCTATTAAATAGTTAATAACTATTTAATAGTTACCTAGTTAAAATAATTACAAAATTACCTGTAAAATAAATCCTAACCTAAGTTACAATTAAACCTAACACTACACTATCAATAAATTAATTAAATAAAATACCTACAATTATCTACAATTAAACCTAACACTACACTATCAATAAATTAATTAAATACAATACCTACAAATAAATACAATTAAATAAACTAACTAAAGTACAAAAAAATAAAAAAGAACTAAGTTACAAAAAATAAAAAAATATTTACAAACATTAGAAAAATATTACAACAATTTTAAGCTAATTACACCTACTCTAAGCCCCCTAATAAAATAACAAAGCCCCCCAAAATAAAAAAATGCCCTACCCTATTCTAAAATAAAAATAGAAAAGCTCTTTTACCTTACAAGCCCTTAAAAGGGCCTTTTGCGGGGCATGCCCCAAAGAATTCAGCTCTTTTGCCTGGAAAAAAAAACATACAATACCCCCCCCAACATTACAACCCACCACCCACATACCCCTAATCTAACCCAAACCCCCCTTAAATAAACCTAACACTAAGCCCCTGAAGATCTTCCTACCTTATCTTCACCACGCCGGGTATCACCAATTGGTCCAGGCTCCGAAGTCTTGATCCAAGCCCAAGTGGGGGCTGAAGACGTCCATCCTCCGGCTGAAGTCTTGATCCAAGCCCAAGCGGGGGCTGAAGACTTCCATCCTCCGGCTGAAGTCTTGATTCAAGCGGCGGCTGAAGAAGTCAATCATCGGGCAGAAGTCTTCATCCTATCCGGGCAGAAGAGGAGATCCGGACCGGTAGACATCGTCATCCAAGCGGCATCTTCTATCTTCTTCCATCCTATGACGAGCGGCTCCATCTTCAAGACCTCCGGCGTGGATCCATCCTCTTCTTCCGACGTCCTAACACAGAATGAAGGTTCCTTGGATGACGTCCCTTAAAGGAACCTTCATTCTGTGTTAGGACGTCGGAAGAAGAGGATGGATCCGCGCTGGAGGTCTTGAAGATGGAGCCGCTCATCGTCGGATGGAAGAAGATAGAAGATGCCGCTTGGATGAAGATGTCTACCGGTCCGGATCTCCTCTTCTGCCCGGATAGGATGAAGACTTCTGCCCGATGATGGACTTCTTCATCCGCCGCTTGGATCAAGAATTCAGCCGGAGGATGGACGTCTTCAGCCCCCTGCTTGGGCTTGGATCAAGACTTCAGCGGGAGGATGGACGTCTTCAGCCCCCACTTGGGCTTGGATCAAGACTTCAGAGGCTCCTCTGGACGGATCGGTGATACCCGGCGTGGTGAAGATAAGGTAGGGAGATCTTCAAGGGATTAGTGTTAGGTTTATTTAAGGGGGGTTTGGGTTAGATTAGGGGTATGTGGGTGGTTGGGTTGTAATTTGGGGGGGGGGTATTGTATTTTTTTTTTTTCCAGGCAAAAGAGCTGAATTCTTTGGGGCATGCCCCGCAAAAGGCCCTTTTAAGGGCTGGTAAGGTAAAAGAGCTTTTCTATTTTTATTTTAGAATAGGTTAGGGCATTTTTTAATTTTGGGGGGCTTTGTTATTTTATTAGGGGGCTTAGAGTAGATGTAATTAGATTAAAATTGTTGTAATATTTTTCTAATGTTTGTAAATATTTTTTTATTTTTTGTCACTTAGTTCTTTTTTATTTTTTTGTACTTTAGTTAGTTTATTTAATTGTATTTATTTGTAGGTATTGTATTTAATTAATTTATTGATAGTGTAGTGTTAGGTTTAATTGTAGATAATTGTAGGTATTTTATTTAATTAATTTATTGATAGTGTAGTGTTAGGTTTAATTGTAACTATTTAATAGCTATTGTACCTGGTTAAAATAAATACAAAGTTGCCTGTAAAATAAATATTAATCCTAAAATAGCTACAATATAATTATAATTTATATTGTAGCTATATTAGGATTTATTTTACAGGTAAGTATTTAGCTTTAAATAGGAATAATTTATTTAATAAGAGTTAATTTTTTTTGTTAGATTTAAATTATATTTAACTTAGGGGGGTGTTAGGGTTAGGGTTAGACTTAGTTTTAGGGGTTAATTCATTTATTAGAGTAGCAGTGAGGTCCAGTCGGCAGATTAGGGGTTAATAATTGTAGGTAGGTGGAGGCGACGTTGGGGGCGGCAGATTAGGGGTTAATAAATTAGGGGCAGCAGATTAGGGGCAGCAGATTAGGGGTACATAGGGATAACGTAGGTGGGGGCGGTGTGCGGTCGGCAGATTAGGGGTTAAAACATTTTAATAGAGTGGCGGCGATGTGGGGGGACCTCGGTTTAGGGGTACATAGGTAGTTTATGGGTGTTAGTGTACTTTAGAGCACAGTAGTTAAGAGCTTTATGAACCGGCGTTAGCCCAGAAAGCTCTTAACTCCTGGCTTTTTGCTGCGGCTGGAGTCTTGTCGTTAGATTTCTAACGCTCACTTCAGCCAAGACTCTAAATACCGGCGTTAGAAAGATCCCATTGAAAAGATAGGATACGCAAATGGCGTAGGGGGATCTGCTGTATGGAAAAGTCGCGGCTGCAAAGTGAGCGTTAGACCCTTTCCTGATTGACTCTAAATACCAGCGGTAGCCCAAAACCAGCGTTAGGAGCCTCTAACGCTGGTTTTGACGGCTAACGCCAAACTCTAAATCTAGGCGTAAGAGTTTATCCCAGTGGGCCGGCATAACATTGTAATAAAGGCATTACTATAGGTACAGATTTAACCCTTTTCACAGACAGATTTAAAAAAAAAAAAAAAAGTACACATACTTTTTTTAATGGCAAAGATTACATATATGAAATTGATTAGCTAAAGTTTACCATCACTTTTATGTTTTAAAATAAAATAGCATCCTTTTTACTGCAGTTATTTTTCAGTAGCCAAACTACATCTACTATTTGCCTTATTGGAAGGAGCCAATCTGGGCTTTAGTCCATGGACAATAAGGCTAGCAACAATCATACAGTTAGTATAAAGCCTTTTAGAGGTAGATATGTAGCAGGGTTAGCATTCAGAAGTCAGCAGGTGCATTCCAAGTTCTTAGAATTAGCTCAATTTTCAGAGCTAATTTGCATGAAAAGGGGGCAAAATAAACAATGAAAGTATACTGCAAAGTTGTTTCATTATGCATTATTAAACAAGGTGTATGCAGTCCCTATAAGCTACTTGCATTGTGTTATTCTTTGGTAACATGCTGCGTGTGTTATTTAATTGCAGGTTCCAGATGCTACTGCTCATGGATTAGAAGAGTCGAATATTCCCAAACGTAAACGTCTGCTTTCCTTGGACACATTTAGAGGGTAACACAGCAACTACAAACTCTTTATGATTTACTCTTATAAAGTGATAGAGACAGCGAGACAGTCAACTAGATGAAATGTCATTTAATACTCATAATTGTAAAAAGAGAATTTAAACGACATTATCTCATTGTTATTTAAATGGATTTATATTCTAATTTCTGTGCCAGTGTCCTCTCACTCTCCAGAATGCACATCTTCCGTTAAATGTTTGTGACATAAAATGCCAATATTTACTCAATCAGAATGCCAGGTAGATTAATTTGCAGACACTTCATTTGTTATTAGGCTCAGAAGCCCTAGCACAGTTACTACAATAAAGGGACAGTAAAGTCTAAATTAAACTTAAATGGATTGGATAGGGCATGAAATATTAAACAACTTTCCAATTTACTTCAATTATCTATTTTGCTTAGTTCTCTTGGTAGACTTTGTTAAAGATTTATCCTAGGTGAGCTCAGGAGCGTGCATGTGTCTGTATCCATTTGAAAGCAGTGTGTGCAATGTTATACATAGCTGCAAACACTGTGCCATAGACTGTTAAAGACTCATGCACACTCCTAAGCTCCTTATCAGCCTACCTAGGTTTACTATTCAACAAAGAATACCAAAGAACAAAGCCAATTTTATCATAGAAGTAAATTGGAATTATGTTTAAAATTGTTGTCTCTATCTGAATCACAAACATTTGATTCTGACTTTAGTGTTTCTTTAACTTTACTTAAATTGAAGCTGTTGTTCAGCAGCATCTCTGCTGTCCTGAAGATGGGAAATAAAATATTAAATAATTTTCATTAAAGAGACAGTTTACATAAAAAAACAACTCCCCTTTAATTTGTTCCCAATGATCTACTTTACCTGCAGTAGTGTATTAAATTGTTTACAAGTATTTCCATTACCCTTATATTGGCATTTGAAATAGTTGATTTAGCCTGTGGTATCCCCACCCATCCTGAAAGTTTTTGGTCTTAAGGCCAAACTGTGTAAACACAGCCAGTAGAAGATATTACACTCACAGTGTGGTAAAGAAGAGATAAGGTATTAAAATGTTAATTTTCCATTGTTCTCTCCAAGTATTGGTGATTGGTTTTTGGACAGATATAAGATAAAGAAGCAGGTATATGTACACAATGTGATAAAGTAATGAGATCTGATTATACCTACAAGCTCAACCCGTTTTATTAGGATTTGGCTTTAAAACACAAAATCAGCTAATTCATATACACAAATAAACCTTAAAAAGCAAATCTCATACATTTTATACTCTGCAGCTGGTAAAAAAAGTAATTGGAAACACATTAAGGGAAAAAACAATTTTATAGTATACTGTCCCTTTAACAAACAAATTCTGAATAACCCCATGAGTAAATATTGGCCAAAATGAAATAAATATTTTCTTTTTTCCCAGTGACGAGCAATTCCTCTCTGACACGTTTTTTGTTTGTGCATGTCTATTACATAATGAATGAATATGAGAAATTACCCCCTAAAGGGTAAACATCATGACCGGACTGGGAACAAAAATAGGCCAGGGCATTTAAAGGCTGAGCAGTCCACATCAGTTAGACTTCTGTCAGCTAGGTATCCATAATAGACCAGAACTCTCATTCTGCAGCACCTCTGCTCAACAGCAAGACAGGAAATGTACATTCAACTTTACAAAATAGGCACACTGTAAAAGCTCTCCTATTGTTACCCATATTAAGAGAGGGTGGGGCCTCTATATAGCAGCAAGGCCCATGTAAGAGCCTGGCCCACGGGCATTTGCCCTGTATGCCCTATGGCCAGTCCAGCCAAACATTAATAATCAGATTTTATTACACATAATGTAAAATCATGAAGGTCATACATAAGCTCTCTCTGACACATTGTCTGACTTTGTGCCTGTAACAGAGCTTTCCCAGAGCGCACGGAAGTGGAATGTTTATTTCATCATTTCAATAATCTATTTTACTACAGTGCTAAGAAATGACTGTCCTTCCCAATGAATTGCAAATGTACTAGATCTGGTGTTCAATGGAAACGTGGTAAAGTCTGGTTAACCATTTGTGGTGTCAGAGAGGGCTACAAAGAGTTGCATATTTCTATGGCAACCAAGGAGTTAACACTGAATACTAAGTAAGTCAGACAGAGAGTCTGTATGTGTCTATCTGACTTTGGTATTCTGTAGCACCACATTGCCAGGCAGAGACCAACGCTTGTATAGGCCAAAACACTTACATTTACTTATTTGAGAAATTGGCTATATTATTGTTTAAAAAGATAGATAATCCCTTTATAACCCATTCCCCAGTTTTGCAAAAACAACACTGTTATAGTAATATACTTTTTTCTGCTATGATTACCTGTATCTAATTCTTTGAAGACTGTCCCTTATCTCAGTGACTTTTTTAGTGTTTTATAATCTTGCATTTTAGCCAATTAGTGCTGGTTCTTGAACCCCTTATCATTCTCCACAGGAGTGAGTACAATGTTATCTAAATGGCCTACATGAACTAGCACTGTCTGGTCGAGTTGCATAGTACAAGATAAACAAAAAGCAGCGAGACAAGGGGCGGTCTGCAGGGGCTTAGAAACAGAATCTTAGAAGTTATAAAGAATATTAATATAACAATGTTTGTTGTGGAAAGCTGGGGAATGGGTAGTAAAGGCATTATCTATCTTTTTAAACAATATACAAAATCAAGTAGACTGTCCCTTTAAAGAAACACAATAGCACAATAATGTAATGCTCTAATTCATCAGAGTATTTTATTTTTTGCACAAATGCTTACAGGTCCCATTACATTTAACCCCTGCAGAGGGGGTTAAACATATCATTAAAGTCTACTGAGGAGCAACATTGTATCGCCACTCCTGAACAGTATATGACTGCCAGCCAATATGGGACAGAATAGGCCTATAGCTGCCATTAAACACACGTGCCTTCTGAGGACTGGCTAGTCAGTATGCCCAGTGTGTAAAAGGGTTAAAGGGATAGTAAACATCAAAAATGTTATTCTTTAAAAAGATAGAGAATTCCTTTATTACCCATTCTCCAGTTTTGCATAACCAGCACAGTTATATTAATATACTTTTTTAAATATACTTTTTACCTCTGTAATTACCTTGTATCTAAGCTTCTGCCTCCTTATCTCAGATCTTTTGACAGACTTAGATTTCAGGCAATTAGTGCTGACTCTTAAACTTCACGTGCGTGAACACAGTATTATCTATATGAAACACATGAACTAATGCCCTCTAGCTGTGAAAAATGTCAAATGCATTGAGATGAGAGGTGGCCTTCAAGGGCTTAGAAATTAGCATATGAGCCTATCTAGGTTTTGCTTTTAACTAAGAATAACAAGAGAACAAAGCAAATTTGCTGATAAAAGTAAGTTAGAATTTTTTTTTTTTTAAATTGAATGCCCTATCTGAATCATGAAAGTTTAATTTGGACTTTATTATCCTTTTAACACATAGCACCAGTGAGGATTTGTGTAATAATACATTCTCTAATGCATTAAATAACTGCATCATTACACTACCATGCGCCTTTAAGCCTGGCTAGAATTCCTTATACCGCAATCAGTTCCACTACAGTGTATTTTGCATTCTGGTCTCGCTGTAAGGCTAATACATCTAGAACTGCGCTGATGAAATATATGTGTTTTTTTGTAAAACATCTACTAATTACTTGCTGCAGAGATTTTCTGCCCAGTCATGGGACAGTGGCTGGAGGCCAGACTCCAAAAACTGCAGTATTGAGGGGTGGCTCTAGGACATTGTATTGTGTCACTCTGCATACAGAATACCCATGTCCCTGATCACTCTGAGGGCTGCACAAATCAAAAGATTGAAGAGCTTTTTGTGAAGGTTTTTAGTCCACACAGACAGGAATCATTTTGACTTTACATAATGTAATGCTGAAAAATATTATTTTAAGCATTTGGCTGCAAAGAAAAAGAAAATTCTACCCAATGGTTTTAGCAAACTCAAAACTGGGCAGAGTTGTGCAAATAATTGGGTTGTTCACTAATTTGTTGGTTTTGACCTGGTTACACCAAATTACTGTTTATTTCTTCCAAATATAGATCCCTATTCCACTCTATAAAACTTCACAGTGAGTGGGATTTTTGGCTTTATTTTGTAAACCATTTCAATGCACTTGAACAGCTGCTGCTTGATTTACTTAAAGGGACATTAAACCCAAAATATTTATTTCATGATTCAGATACAATTTACAATTTAAATCAACTTTCTAATTTACTTCTTTTATCAATGTTGCTTCATTCTCTTGGTATCTTTTATTGAAGAAGCAGCACTACTGGGAGCTAGGTGAACACATCTGCAAGCCAATGACAAGAGGCATATATGTGATTGTGCAGCCACTAATCAGCAGCTTGCTCCCAGCTCCAGAGCCTATCTAGATATGCTTTTCAACAAGTAAATGAGATAATATAAGTATATTTGAAAGTTGTTTAATTGTGCATGCTCTATCTGAATCATGAAATAACAGTTTTGGGCAGCATGTCCCTTTAAGCCAACTGCCATATCACAAATATGAAATAACAGAAAACGCGGTTATCATGTGAAAAACTCATACACCTAGATTTAGAGTTTTGTCGGTAACGACCCGCGTAGCTAACGCATGCTTTTTTCCCCCCGCACCTTTTAAATACCGCTGGTATTTAGAGTTCACAGAATGGCTGCGTTAGGCTCCAAAAAGGGAGCGTAGAGCATAATTTACCGCCACTGCAACTCTCAATACCAGCGGTGCTTACGGATGCGGCCAGCTTAAAAAACGTGCTCGTGCACGATATCCCCATAGGAAACAATGGGGCACTTTGAGCTGAAAAAAAACCTAACACCTGCAAAAAAGCAGCGTTAAGCTTCTTACGCAGCCCCATTGTTTCCTATGGGGAAACACTTCCTAAGTCTGCACCTAACACCCTAACATGTACCCCAAGTCTAAACACCCCTAACCTTACACTTATTAACCCCTAATCTGCCACCCCCGCTATCGCTGACACCTGCATATTTTTTTAACCCCTAATCTGCCGCTCCGTACACCGCCGCAACCTACGTTATCCCTATGTACCCCTAATCTGCTGCCCCTAATACCGCCGACCCCTATATTATATTTATTAACCCCTAATCTGCCGCCCCCAACGTCGCCTCCACCTGCCTACAATAATTAACCCCTAATCTGCCGACCGGACCTCACCGCTACTATAACAAATGTATTAACCCCTAATCCGCCTCACTAACCCTATAATAAGTAGTATGAACCCCCAATCTGCCCTCCCTAACATCGCTGACACCTAACTTCAAGTATTAACCCCTAATCTGCCGACCGGACCTTGCCGCTACTCTAATAAATTTATTAACCCCTAAAGATAAATCTAACCCTAACACTAACACCCCCCTAAATTAAATATAATTTAAATCTAACGAAATAAATTAACTCTTATTAAATAAATTATTCCTATTTAAAGCTAAATACTTACCTGTAAAATAAACCCTTATATAGCTACAATATAAATTATAATTATATTGTAGCTATTTTAGGTTTAATATTTATTTTACAGGCAACTTTGTATTTATTTTAACCAGGTACAATAGCTATTAAATAGTTAAGAACTATTTAATAGCTACCTAGTTAAAATAATTACAAAATTACCTGTAAAATAAATCCTAACCTAAGTTACAATTAAACCTAACACTACACTAGCAATAAATTAATTAAATAAAATACCTACAATTATCTACAATTAAACCTAACACTACACTATCAATAAATAAATTAAATAAAATACCTACAAATAAATACAATTAAATAAACTAACTAAAGTACAAAAAATAAAAAAAGCTAAGTTACAAAAAATAAAAAAATTAATTACAAACATAATAAAAATATTACAACAATTTTAAGCTAATTACACCTACTCTAAGCCCCCTAATAAAATAACAAAGCCCCCCAAAATAAAAAAATGCCCTACCCTATTCTAAAATTAAAATAGAAAAGCTCTTTTACCTTACCAGCCCTTAAAAGGGCCTTTTGCGGGGCATACCCCAAAGAATTCAGCTCTTTTGCCTGTAAAAAAAACATACAATACCCCCCCAACATTACAACCCACCACCCACATACCCCTAATCTAACCCAAACCCCCCTTAAATAAACCTAACACTAAGCCCCTGAAGATCTTCCTACCTTGTCTTCACCATGCCAGGTATCACCGATCGCTCCAGGCTCCGAAGTCTTCATCCAATCCCAAGCGGGGGCTGGCGATCCATCATCCGGCTGAAGTCTTCTATCAAGCCGCGGCTGAAGAGGTCCAGAAGAGGCTCCAAAGTCTTCCTTCTATCCGGGCAGAAGAGTAGATCCGGACCGGCAACCATCTTCTTCCAAGCGGTGACAAGCGGCTCCATCTTGAAGACCTCCGGCGCGGATCCATCCTCTTCTTGCGACGTCCTAAGTCCGAATGAAGGTTCCTTTAAATGATGTCATCCAAGATGGCGTCCCTCAAATTCCGATTGGCTGATAGGATTCTATCAGCCAATCGGAATTAAGGTAGGAAAAATCTGATTGGGTGATGGAATCAGCCAATCAGATTCAAGTTCAATCCAATTGGCTGATCCAATCAGCCAATCAGATTGAGCTCACATTCTATTGGCTAATCAGAACAGCCAATAGAATGCGAGCTCAATCTGACTGGCTGATTCAATCAGCAAATCCGATTTTCCCTACCTTAATTCTGATTGGCTGATAGAATCCTATCAGCCAATTGGAATTCGAGGGACGCCATCTTGGATGACGTCATTTAAAGGAACCTTCATTCGGACTTAGGACGTCGCAAGAAGAGGATGGATCCGCGCCGGAGGTCTTCAAGATGGAGCCGCTTGTGACCGCTTGGAAGAAGATGGTTGCCGGTCCGGATCTACTCTTCTGCCCGGATAGGAGGAAGACTTTGGAGCCTCTTCTGGACCTCTTCAGCCGCCGCTTGATAGAAGACCTCAGCCGGATGATGGATCTCCAGCCCCCGCTTGGGCTTGGATGAAGACTTCTGAGCCTGGAGCGATCGGTGATACCTGGCATGGTGAAGACAAGGTAGGAAGATCTTCAGGGGCTTAGTGTTAGGTTTATTTAAGGGGGGTTTGGGTTAGATTAGGGGTATGTGGGTGGTGGGTTGTAATGTTGGGGGGTATTGTATGTTTTTTTTTTACAGGCAAAAGAGCTGAATTCTTTGGGGTATGCCCCACAAAAGGCCCTTTTAAGGGCTGGTAAGGTAAAAGAGCTTTTCTATTTTAATTTTAGAATAGGGTAGGGCATTTTTTTATTTTGGGGGGCTTTGTTATTTTATTAGGGGGCTTAGAGTAGGTGTTATTAGTTTAAAATTGTTGCAATATTTTTATTATGTTTGTAATTATTTTTTTTATTTTTTTGTAACTTAGCTTTTTTTATTTTTTGTACTTTAGTTAGTTTATTTAATTGTATTTATTTGTAGGTATTTTATTTAATTTATTTATTGATAGTGTAGTGTTAGGTTTAATTGTAGATAATTGTAGGCATTTTATTTAATTAATTTATTGCTAGTGTAGTGTTAGATTTAATTGTAACTTAGGTTAGGATTTATTTTACAGGTAATTTTGTAATTGTTTTAACTAGGTAGCTATTAAATAGTTCTTAACTATTTAATAGCTATTGTACATGGTTAAAATAAATACAAAGTTGCCTGTAAAATAAATATAAACCCTAAAATATCTACAATATAATTATAATTTATATTGTAGCTATATTAGGGTTTATTTTACAGGTAAGTATTTAGCTTTAAATAGGAATAATTTATTTAATAAGAGTTAATTTATTTAGTTAGATTTAAATTATATTTAATTTAGGGGGATGTTAGGGTTAGACTTAGCTTTAGGGTAATAAATTTATTAGAGTAGCGGTGAGGTCCGGTTGGCAGATTAGGGGTTAATACTTGAAGTTAGGTGTCGGCAATGTGAGGGAGGGCAGATTAGGGGTTAATACTATTTATTATAGGGTTATTGAGGCGGGAGTGAGGTGGATTAGGGGTTAATACATTTATTATAGTGGCGGTGAGGTCCGGTCGGCAGATTAGGGGTTAATAATTGTAGGTAGGTGGAGGTAATGTTGGGGGCGGAAGATTAGGGGTTAATAAATATAATATAGGGGTCGGCGGTGTTAGGGGCAGCAGATTAGGGATAATGTAAGTTGCGGCGGTGTGCGGTCGGCAGATTAGGGGTTAAAAAAATTTAATAGAGTGGCGGCGATGTGGGGGGGCTTCAGTTTAGGGGTACATAGGTAGTTTATGGGTGTTAGTGTACTTTAGAGCACAGTAGTTAAGAGCTTTATGAACCGGCGTTAGCACAGAAAGCTCTTAACTCCTGGCTTTTCTCTGCGGCTGGAGTTTTGTCGTTAGATTTCTAACGCTCACTTCAGCCACAACTCTAAATACCGGCGTTAGAAAGATCCCATTGAAAAGATAGGATACGCAATTGACGTAAGGGGATCTGCGGTGTGGAAAAGTCACGGCTGGAAAGTGAGCGTTAGACCCTTACCTACATGACTCTAAATACCAGCGGTAGCCCAAAACCAGCGTTAGGAGCCTCTAACGCTGGTTTTGATGGCTAACGCCAAACTCTAAATCTAGGCCTCACGCCTAGATTTAGAGTTTTGTCGGTAACGACCCGTGTAGCTAACACATGCTTTTCTTCCCCCGCACCTTTTAAATACCGCTGGTATTTAGAGTTCACAGAATGGCTGCGTTAGGCTCCAAAAAAGGAGCGTAGAGCATAATTTACTGCCACTGCAACTCTCGATACCAGCGGTGCTTACGGACGCGGCCAGCTTCAAAAACGTGCTCGTGCACGATTCCCACATAGAAAACAATGGGGCATTTTGAGCTGAAAAAAAACCTAACACCTGCAAAAAAGCAGCGTTAAGCTCCTAACGCAGCCCCATTGTTTCCTATGGGGAAACACTTCCTAAATCTGCACCTAACACCCTAACATGAACCCAGAGTCTAAACACCCCTAACCTTACACTTATTAACCCCTAATCTGCCGCCCCGCTATCGCTGACCCCTGCATATTTTTTTTAACCCCTAATCTGCCGCTCCGTACACCGCCGCAACCTACATTATCCCTATGTACCCCTAATCTGCTGCCCCTAACACCGCCGACCCCTATATTTATTAACCCCTAATCTGCCGCCCCCAACGTCGCCACCAGCTACCTACAATAATTAACCCCTAATCTGCCGACCGGACCTCATCGTACTATAATAAATGTATTAACCCCTAATCCGCCTCACTAACCCTATAATAAATAGTATGAACCCCTAATCTGCCCTCCCTAACATCGCTGACACCTAACTTCAAGTCTTAACCCCTAATCTGCCGACAGGACCTTGCCGCTACTCTAATAAATTTATTAATCCCTAAAGCTAAGTCTAACCCTAACACTAACACCCCCCTAAATTAAATATAATTTAAATCTAACGAAATAAATTAACTCTTATTAAATAAATTATTCCTATTTAAAGCTAAATACTTACCTGTAAAATAAACCCTAATATAGCTACAATATAAATTATAATTATATTGTAGCTATTTTAGGATTAATATTTATTTTACAGGCAACTTTGTATTTATTTTAACCAGGTACAATAGCTATTAAATAGTTAATAACTATTTAATAGCTACCTAGTTAAAATAATTACAAAATTACCTGTAAAATAAATCCTAACCTAAGTTACAATTAAACCTAACACTACACTAGCAATAAATTAATTAAATAAAATACCTACAATTATCTACAATTAAACCTAACACTACACTATCAATAAATAAATTAAATAAAATACCTACAAATAAATACAATTAAATAAACTAACTAAAGTACAAAAAATAAAAAAAGCTAAGTTACAAAAAATAAAAAAAATAATTACATCATAATAAAAATATTACAACAATTTTAAGCTAATTACACCTACTCTAAGCCCCCTAATAAAATAACAAAGCTCCCCAAAATAAAGAAATGCCCTACCCTATTCTAAAATTAAAATAGAAAAGCTCTTTTACCTTATCAATCAGCCAATCAGATTGAGCTCGCATTCTATTGGCTGTTCCGATCAGATCGGATTGAACTTGAATCTGATTGGCTGATTCCAGATTCCAGATTTTTCCTACCTTAATTCCGATTGGCTGATAGAATCCTATCAGCCAATCGGAATTCGTGGGACGCCATCTTGGATGACGTCATTTAAAGGAACCTTCATTCGGACTTAGGACGTCGCAAGAAGAGGATGGATCCGCGCCGGAGGTCTTCAAGATGGAGCCGCTTGTCACCGCTTGGAAGAAGATGGTTGCCGGTCCGGATCTACTCTTCTACCCGGATAGGATGAAGACTTTGGAGCCTCTTCTGGACCACTTCAGCTGCCGCTTGATAGAAGACTTCAGCCGGATGATGGATCTCAAGCCCCCGCTTGGGCTTGGATGAAGACTTCGGAGCCTGGAGCGATCGGTGATACCTGGCATGGTGAAGACAAGGTAGGAAGATCTTCAGGGGCTTAGTGTTAGGTTTATTTAAGGGGGGTTTGGGTTAGATTAGGGGTATGTGGGTGGTGGGTTGTAATGTTGGGGGGGTATTGTATGTTTTTTTTTACAGGCAAAAGAGCTGAATTCTTTGGGGCATGCCCCGCAAAAGGCCCTTTTCAGGGCTGGTAAGGTAAAAGAGCTTTTCTATTTTAATTTTAGAATAGGGTAGGGCATTTTTTTATTTTGGGGGTCTTTGTTATTTTATTAGGGGGCTTAGAGTAGTTGTAATTAGTTTAAAATTGTTGTAATATTTTTCTAATGTTTGTAAATATTTTTTTATTTTTTTAAACTTAATTCTTTTTTATTTTTTGTACTTTAGTTAGTTTATTTCATTGTATTTATTTGTAGGTATTGTATTTAATTAATTTATTGATAGTGTAGTGTTAGGTTTAATTGTAACTTAGGTTAGGATTTATTTTACAGGTAATTTTGTAATTATTTTAACTAGGTAACTATTAAATAGTTATTAACTATTTAATAGCTATTGTACCTGGTTAAAATAATTACAAAGTTGCCTGTAAAATAAATATTAATCCTAAATTAGCTACAATATAATTATAATTTATATTGTAGCTATATTAGGGATTATTTTACAGGTAAGTATTTAGCTTTAAATAGGAATAATTTATTTAATAAGAGTTAATTTATTTCGTTAGATTTAAATTATATTTAATTTAGGGGGGTGTTAGGGTTAGAATTAGCTTTAGGGGTTAAAAAATTTATTAGAGTAGCGGTGAGGTCCGGTCGGCAGATTAGGGGTTAATGCTTGAAGTTAGGTGTCGGCGATGTTAGGGAGGGAAGATTAGGGGTTAATACTATTTATTATAGGGTTATTGAGGCGGGAGTGAGGCGGATTAGGGGTTAATACATTTATTATAGTAGCGGTGAGGTCCGGTCGGCAGATTAGGGGTTAATAAGTGTAGGTAGGTGGAGGCGACGTTGGGGGCGGCAGATTAGGGGTTAATAAATATAATATAGGGGTCGGCGGTGTTAGGGGCAGCAGATTAGGGGTACATAGGGATAACGTAGGTGGCGGCGGTGTGCGGTCGGCAGATTAGGGGTTAAAAATTTTTAATAGGGTTGCGCGATGTGGGGGGACCTCGGTTTAGGGGTACATAGGTAGTTTATGGGTGTTAGTGTACTTTAGAGCACAGTAGTTAAGAGCTTTATGAACCGGCGTTAGCCTAGAAAGCTCTTAACTCCTGGCTTTTTGCTGCGGCTGGAGTTTTGTCGTTAGATTTCTAACGCTCACTTCAGCCACGACTCTAAATACCGGCGTTAGAAAGATCCCATTGAAAAGATAGGATACGCAATTGACGTAAGGGGATCTGCGGTATGGAAAAGTCGCGGCTGGAAAGTGAGCGTTAGACTCTTACCTACACGACTCTAAATACCAGCGGTAGCCTAAAACCAGCGTTAGGAGCCTCTAACGCTGGTTTTGACGGCTAACGCCAAACTCTAAATCTAGGCCTTAGGCTTTTCAAAATGTTTTCACAGTGATTTTCTAAGATTTTAATTGGAGAAAAAGATACATGGTGGCTAATTGATTAAATTTTAAAGGGACATTATATTGTAAATATTTCCCCCTTAAAGGGACACTGAACCCAATTTTTTTCTTTCGTGATTCATATAGAGCATGCAATTTTAAGCAACTTTCTAATTTACTCCTATTATCAAATTATTTTCATTCTCTTGATATCTTTATTTGAAATGCAAGAATGTAAGTTTGATGCCGGCCCATTTTTGGTGAACAAAATGTGTTGTTCTTGCTGATTGGTGGGTAGATTTACCTACCAATAAACAAGTGCTTTCCATGGTCTGAACCAAAAAAATAGCTTAGATGCCTTATTTTTCAAATAAAGAAAACAAGATAACGAAGAAAATTTGATAATAGGAGTAAATTAGAAAGTTGTTTAAAATTGCATGCTCTATCTAAATCACGAAAGAAAAAATTTGGGTTCAGTGTCCCTTTAAATGTGTTCCCTATTTTTTTTTACTTTACAAATATCAACATTACCTTTATTTTTTCAATTGAAATTGCTGCTAAAAATATTAATACTCCAGTATTCCATATAAAAAAAGCTAATCAACTGTAATCATTTTCCCTCCCAGTGGGTGGGATTGGGAGAGATAGATACACACATAATTGTTTTCAATTGCTGTCACTTAGTATTGGTTTTTGTGTTTATAAAAAGAGATACGGATGCCTTTGTGTATATAGAGGATGATAAGATCAAGCTAATCCAATTTAAACGGGCTGTGGTTTAAACAAGTATAAACAGCTATTTCACATACAAAATAAACCTAAATGTACAGTTTTCCATACATTTTATACTTAGCAAGGGACACCAGTTTTATACAATACACTGTCCGTGTTAAGGAACATCTAAGGTGATAATTAAAGGACCAGCAAATACAGCAGATTTGCAAAATCAGCAAATGCATGATAAAAAGACAATACAATAGCACTTAGTCTGAATTTCAAATGAGTAGTAGATTTTTTTCTGTCTGTTTCCACTCCTCCTGTATCATGTGACAGCCATCAGCCAATCACAAATGCATATACGTATATTCTGTGAATTCTTGCACATGCTCAGTAGGAACAGGTGACTCAAAAAGTTTAAATATAAAAAGACTGTGCACATTTTGTAAATGGAAGTAAATTGGAAAGTTGTTTAAAACTGCATGATCTGTCTGAATCATGAAAGTTTAATTTTGACTTGAGTGTCCCTTTAACTTTACATCAGTGGATTAATTTGGGTAAATAATATGTAAGTACTTTTTAAATAGTAATATGTCATGGGATTGTCCTTACATTTACCTTTGAATTATTTTTTGAAGGTCCTCCATGAATACATTTTTAAAAAAAAATATAATTAGCAGTAGGTAGTCTAGGCAAAAACAAGGAAAAGTATTCCCCAATTAATTATCTACAGTTATATTTCCTTAAAGGGACAGTAAACACACATGAATTTTTTTAAAATAAAATGTTTAGTGATGAATAATGAAACAACTTTGCAATATATTTTCATTATTTATTCAACCCTCTTTTCATGTGATTTAGCTCTGACATTTGAGCAAATTCTACTTCTCCAGAATATGATAAGCACCCTGCTGACCTCTCAAGGCTAACCCTACTACATATTATTTTTTATTATTCTTTATTTGTAAAGCGCCGACAGATTCCGCAGCGCTGTACATCGGTACAAGGATAACAGTACAATGGAGAAACAATACGATAAAAGACAAAATTTTACAGACAAATACAGGGGTACTCGAGGGCCCTATTCCCGTGGGAATTTACAATCTAGATTTTTAACTATATACTCAGTATATTTTAACAAATAATTGGAGAATTGCAAAATATTTACACACTAAATAAATATATTTACCTATTTGGCTTTATCTGATAACAACTGCAAAACAGAGCACTTTATATTAACTTTATGACTCTGGTTAGCCTTGTTGTCTGCAGACTAAACCCAGATTGGCTCCTCCAAATTAGGCAAATTGTGGGTGGAGTTTGGATATTGAAAAATAGTTGCAGTAAAAAAGATGTTAATTTGTTTTGAAAACCTTAAGACTTGGCTGATATGTTATTCTATAGCAACAGAGCAGAAATGTCTCGTCTTTTGACAGGTAAAGGGACAGTAAATACATTGTAATTACCTTAAAGGAACATTCCAGACAAAATTTAAATGCACATAGTATAATTACATATTTGAAAAGAAACATATTTGCAATATACATGTATTGGCAAAAATGCTTCTAATAAAAGTTATGACTATTTTAGTGTTAACAGTTTTCTCTGCACGTGCATTAGTAAACCAGCATTTTAAATACTGTAGCTGCTCAGAGTGCCAGTGGGGCTTGAATCACATCAGTAATTAACAAATTGAGACATTGCCAGATGGTACAAGCACCTTAGGCTCTCTGAGCAAGTGCTGTGCTTAAAATGCTGATGCACAGTGCATACTTAAAAACACATTTGAAACAGCTATAGATTTTATTTGAAGCATTTTTGTTAAAGGGACAGTCAAGTCCAAAAAAAAAAACTTTCATGATTCAAATAGGGTATGTTATTTTAAACAACTTACGAATTTACTTTTATCACCAATTTTGCTTTATTCTCTTGTTATTCTTAGTTGAAAGCTAAACCTAGGAGGTTCATATGCTAATTTCTTAGACCTTGAAGACTGCCTCTAATCTGAAAGCATTTTGACCACTAGAGGGCATTAGTTCTTGTGTTTTAGATAGATAACATTGAGCTCATGCACGTGAAGTGACCTAGGAGTGAGCACTGATTGACTAAAATGCAAGTCTGTCAAAAGAACAGAAAAAAAAATAGAAAAAAGCTGGAGGGACTGGTAAAAGAGGGCATTCAAAGATAAATTTAAATACAGTCCTGCGATGTAGCTTGTGTCCAAATGACATACTGGTAATATTGTTGCAAACACTCGTGCATGCTCCTGAGCGTTCCTATTGCTATTGAATACTTTCAATGCAAATTACAGTGGAAAACTTCATGCTAACTCGGTTTTCTATTGGTTTTTAAATTTATTGATGTGATCAAACATTTTAAAACCCCACAAAAACATGGGACACCTTGTGCAGCTTACCTAATAGATTGGAATAAATCCCTTAACCCAGTGGTGATTCAGGTAACCTATTAATGGATGGGGGGTTCCTTATCCTGACTGAGTCAGGAAATCATGTGAGCAGAGTCACAGGTGTTCTATGTTCAGCAGGGGTGGGGGTTGTATCACTGGTGCTCAGTGGGTGGAGCTCGGTATTTGGGTGTGGTTAGGGTGGTGTCTAGGTTATCTGGGGGTGTAGCTAGACTGGAAAAAAGACTAGCAGGGAGGAGCTATTTTCTCACTCCTCCTCAGCACAAAGGGGTAGCAACCTAAAACATTTTTTGGGGGGGTTGCACCCCTGTGCGCCTGAACTGCCACTGCCTTAACCATGCAAATTCTAGAGAATAAAGAAAGTATGTACTGTTATTTTACTAAAACGAATATAAAAGCAATTGGTTCAAGTTTAAAACAGAATATAATGAGGATCAAACTATAACAAAAGGGTAACATTTGCTAAATTAACTTTCATGACTCAGATAGAACATACAATTTTGTACAACTTTCCAATTTGTTTCTATTATTAACTTTGCTTAATTCCCTCGGTATTCTTTGTTGAAGGAGCAGCAAATCTCCTGAGAGTCATATATGTTCAACCTAACTAAATATGCTTTTAAAACAAATTATACAAAAAGAAGGAAGCAAATTCGGTATTAGAAGTACATTGGAAAGTTATTTAAAACTGCATTCTCTATCTGAATCATGAAAACATAATTTATGTAAGAACTTACCTGATAAATTAATTTCTTTCATATTGGCAAGAGTCCATGAGCTAGTGACGTATGGGATATACAATCCTACCAGGAGGGGCAAAGTTTCCCAAACCTCAAAATGCCTATAAATACACCCCTCACCACACCCACAATTCAGTTTAATGAATAGCCAAGTAGTGGGGTGATAAAGAAAGGAGTAAAAAGCACCAACAAAGGAATTTGGAAATAATTGTGCTTTATACAAAAAAATCATAACCACCATAGAAAGCATGGGCCTCATGGACTCTTGCCAATATGAAAGAAATGAATTTATCAGGTAAGTTCTTACATAAATTATGTTTTCTTTCATGTAATTGGCAAGAGTCCATGAGCTAGTGATGTATGGGATAGCAATACCCAAGATGTGGAACTCCATGCAAGATTCACTGGAGAGGGAGGGATAAAATAAAAACAGCCATTTTTCGCTGAAGAAAATTAATCCACAACCCAAAATATAAGTTTATTCTCATAAATGAAAGGCAAAAACTTAAAACATAAGCAGAAGAATCAAACTGAAACAGCTGCATGAAGAACGTTTCTACCAAAAACTGCTTCAGAAGAAGCAAAAACATAAAAACGGTAGAATTTAGTAAATGTATGCAAAGAAGACCAAGTTGCTGCTTTGCAAATCTGATCAACTGAAGCTTCATTCCTAAAAGCACACAAAGTGGTAACTGATCTAGTAGAAGGAGCTGTAATTCTCTAAGGCGGGGCTTGACCCGACTCCAAATAAGCTTGATGAATCAAAAGCTTTAACCATGATGCCAAGGAAATGGCAGAAGGCTTCTGACCTTTCCTAGGACCAGAAAAGATAACAAATAGACTAGAAGTCTTCCTGAAATCTTTAGTAGATTCAACATAATATTTCAGAGCTCTCACCACATACAAAGAATGTAAAGATCTCGCCAAAGAATTCTTAGGATTAGGACACAAGGAAGGGACAACAATTTCTCTATTAATGTTGTTAGAATTCACAACCTTAGGTAAGAATTTAAATGAAGTCCGCAAAACTGCCTTATCCTGATCAAAAATCAGAAAAGGAGATTCACAAGAGAGAGCAGATAATTCAGAAACTGTTCTAGCTGAAGAGATGGCCAAAATAAACAACACCTTCCAAGAAAGTAGTTTAATGTCCAAAGAATGCATAGGCTCAAATGGAGGAGCCTGTAAAGCATTCAAAACCAAATTAAGACTCCAAGGAGGAGAGATTGATTTAATGACAGGCTTGATACAAACCAAAGCCTGAACAAAACAGTGAATATCAGGAAGCTTAGCAATCTTTCTGTGAAATAAAACAGAAAGAGCAGAGATTTGTCCCTTCAAGGAACTTGCAGACAAACCCTTGTCCAAACCATCCTGAAGAAACTGTAAAATTCTAGGAATTCTAAAAGAATGCCAAGAGAATTTATGAGAGGAACACCATGAAATGTAAGTCTTCCAAACTCGATAATAAATCTTTCTAGAAATAGATTTATGAGCCTGTAACATAGTATTAATCACAGAATCAGAGAAACCTCTATGACTAAGCACTAAGCGTTCATTTTTCATAACTTCAAATTTAATGATTTGAGATCCTGATGGAAAAACGGACCTTGAGACAGAAGGTCCAGCCTTAATGGAAGTGGCCAAGTTTGGCAACTGGACATCCGAACAAGATCCACGTACCAAACCCCCCCCCCGGATGTAAAGTCTGACAGCTGAGATAATCCGCTTCCCAATTGTCTATACCTGGGATATGAACTGCAGAAATTAGACAGGAGCTGGATTCTGCCCAAGCAAGTATCTGGGATACTCCTTTCATAGCTTGGGGACTGTGAGTCCCACCCTGATGACATATGCCACAGTTGTGATATTGTCTGTCTGAAAACAAATGAACGATTCTCTCTTCAACAGAGGCCAAATATGAAGAGCCCTGAAAATCGCACAGAGTTCCAAAATATTGATTGGTAATCTCGCCTCTTGAGATTTCCAAACCCCTTGTGCTGTCAGAGATCCCCAAACAGCTCCCCAACCTGACAGACTCGCATCTGTTGAGATCACAGTCCAGGTTGGACGAAAAAAAAAAAAAGGCCCCTAGAACTATATGACGGTGATCTAACCACCAAGTCAGATTTAGTCGAACATTGGGATTTAAGGATATTAATTGTGATATCCTTGTATAATCCCTGCACCATTTTTTCAGCATACAAAGCTGAAGAGTTCTCATATGAAAACGAGCAAAGGGGATTGCGTCCGATGCTGCAGTCATGAGACCTAAAACTTCCATGCACATAGCTACTAAAGGGAATGACCGAGACTGAAGTTTCCGACAGGCTGCAACCAATTTTAAACGTCTCTTGTCTGTTAGAGACAGAGTCATGGACACCGAATCTATCTGGAAACCTAAAAAGGAACTTTTGGTAAATTGATCCTCCAACCATGTTTTCGAAGAAACAACACTAGTTGATTCATGTGAGATGTAAAGACTGAGCTAGTACCAAGATATCGTCCAAATAAGGAAACACCGCAATACCCCAATCTCTGATTACAGAGAGTAGGGCACCGAAAACCTTTGAAAAGATTAGTGGAGCTGTTGCTAGGCCAAAAGGAAGAGCGACAAATTGGTAATGCTTGTCTAGAAAAGAGAATCTCAGAAACTGATAATTATCTGGATGAATCGGAATATGAAGATATGCATCCTGTAAGTCTATTATGGACATATAATGCCCTTGCTGAACAAAAGGCAGAATAGTCCTTATAGTCACCATTTTGAAAGTTGGCACTCTTACATAACGATTCAAAATTTTCAGATCCAGAACTGGTCTGAATGAATTTTCTTTCTTTGGGACAATGAATAGATTTCAATAAAACCAGACCCTGTTCCTGAAACGTAACTGCCATGATTACCCCTGAAAACTCCAGGTCTGAAACACACTTCAGGAAAGCCTGAGCCTTTACCGGATTTGCTTGGATGCGTGAGAGAAAATATCTTCTCACAGGAGGTCTTACTCTGAATCCTCTTCAGTACCCCTGAGAGACAATACTCAGAATCCATTGATTTTGGACAGAATTTGTCCAAAAATCCTTGAAAAATCTTAATCTGCCCTCTACCAGCTGAGCTGGAATGAGGGCCGCACCTTCATGCGGACTTGGGGACTGGCTTTGATTTCTTAAATGGCTTGGATTTATTCCAATTTGAAAAAGGTTTCCAATTGGAAACAGATCCCTTGGGGGAAGGATTAGGTTTCTGTTCCTTATTTTGTCGAAAGGAACGAAAACCATTAGAAACTTTAGATTTACCCTTAGGTCTTTTATCCTGAGGCAAAAAAACTCCCTTTCCCCCAGTGACAGTTGAAATAATCAAATCCAACTGAGAACCAAATAACTTATTACCTTGGAAAGAAAGAGATAGCAATCTAAACGTAGAAGTCATGTCAGCATTCCAAGATTTAAAGGGACACTGAACCCAAATTTTTTATTTTGTTATTCAGATAGAGCATGAAATTTTAGGCAACTTTCTAATTTACTCCTATAATCAAATTTTCTTCATTCTCTTGGTATCTTTATTTGAAATGCAAGAATGTAAGTTTAGATGCCGGCCCATTTTTGGTGAACAACCTGGGTTGTCCTTGCTGATTGGTGGATAAATTCATCCACCAATAATAAAGTGCTGTCCAGAGTACTGAACCAAGAAAAAAGCTTAGATGCCTTCTTTTTCAAATAAAGATAGCAAGAGAACGAAGAAAAATTGATGATAGGAGTAAATTAGAAAGTTGCTTAAAATTGCATGCTCTATCTGAATAAGAAAGACAAAATTTGGGTCCAGTGTCCCTTTAAGCCACAAAGCTCTTCTAGCTAAAATAGCTAAAGACATAGATTTAACATCAATTTTGATGATATAAAAAATGGCATCACAAATAAAATGATTAGCATGTTGAAGCAAGCAAACAATGCTAGACAAATCAGAATCCAATTCTTGTTGCGCTAAATTTTCCAACCAAAAAGTTGATGCAGCTGCAACATCAGCCAAAGAAAGAAGATGACCTAAATATAAATAGGCTTTCCTTAGATAAGATTCAAGTTTCCTATCTAAAGGATCTTTAAAAACCTATTATCTTCCATAGGAATAGTAGTACGTTTAGCAAGAGTAGAGATAGCCCCATCAACTTTGGGGATCTTTTCCCCAAACTCCAATGTAACTGCTGGCAAAGGATACAATTTTTTAAACCTTGAAGAAGGAATAAAATATGTACCAGGCCTATTCCATTCCTTAGAAATCATATCAGAAATATCATCAGGAACTGGAAAAAGTTATGGAGTAACCACAGGAGGTGTATAAACAGAATTTAAACATCTACTAGTTTTAATATCAAGAGGACTAGTTTCCTCAATATCCAATGTAATCAACACTTCTTTTAACAAAGAATGAATATACTCCATTTTAAATAAATAAGTAGATTTGTCAGTGTCAATATCTGAGGAAGGATCTTCTGAATCAGATAGATCCTCATCAGAGGAGGATAATTCAGTATGTTGTCGGTCATTTGAAATTTCATCAACTTTATGAGAAGTTTTAAAACACCTTTTACGTTTATTAGAAGGCGGGATGGCAGACAAAGCCTTCTGAATAGAATTAGCAATACATTCTTTTAAATTCCCAGGTATATCTTGTACATTAGATGTTGAAGAAACAGCAACAGGCAATGTACTATTACTGATGGATACATTATCTGCATGTAAAAGTTTATCATGACAACTATTACAAACCACAACTGGAGATATAACCTCCACAAGTTTACAACAAATGCACTTAGCTTTGGTAGAACTGTTATCAGGCAGCAGGGTTCCAACAGTGATTTCTGAGACAGGATCAGATTGAGACATCTTGCAAATGTAAGAGAAAAAAACAACATATAAAGCAAAATTATCAATTTCCTTATATGGCAGTTTTAGGAATGGGAAAAAAATGCAAACAGCATAGCCCTCTTATAGAGAAAAAAGGCAAGAGGCATATAGGAATGGGTTTTTAAATAATGAAAACATTTGGAGCCAAGTATGACGCAAAACACAAACAGAATTTTTTTTTGACGCTAACAACATGGAAATGACACACTCGCGTCATTGAAGATGCAACTTTGTGAAAGGACTCGGCGTCAACTAAGACGCTGGAGATGACAAATTTGCGTCATCGAACTCAACTTCGCGCCAAAGAATCTTGCGCCAAAAATGACACATACTTTGGCATTTTGCGCCCTCGCAAGCCTAATTCTGCCCGCAAATTTAAAATGACAGTCAAGTGAAAAAAAGACTAAACTCCAGGTAAGAAATACATTTTTCCTAAAAAATGCATTTCCCAGATGTGAAACTGACAGTCTGCAAAAGGAAATATACTGAAAACCTGAATCATGGCAAATAGAAGTACAATACATATATTTAGACCTTTATATAAATACATAAAGTGCCAAACCATAGCTTAAGTAATGAAAACATACTTACCAAAAGGCACCCATCCACATATAGCAGCTAGCCAAACCAGTACTGAAACAGTAATAGTAGAGGTAATGGAATATGAGAGTATATCGTCGATCTGAAAAGGGAGGTAGGAGATGAATCTCTACGACCGGTAACAGAGAACCTATGAAATAGATCTCCCGTGAGGAAAACCATTACATTCAACAGGTGATACTCCCTTCACATCCCTCTGACATTCATTGTACTCTGAGAGGAATCGGGCTTCAAAATGCTGAGAAGCACATATCAACGTAGAATCTAAGCACAAACTTACTTCACCACCTCCACAGGAGGCAAAGTTTGTAAAACTGAATTGTGGGTGTGTGAGGGGTATATTTATAGGCATTTTGAGGTTTGGGAAATAACCGTTTGCAAAAATATTTTTAATATGTTTAAATAGTGCTCTTTACTATGCAAGACAGAAATGTGTAAAGTTCAGTGCATCTTCAAGTCATGTAACTTTGCCAGAGATAAAGATTTGTGTCCTTTAAAATATAGAACTGTCTTTACAGAAACCAACTACATGTCTGCGTTTTCACATTCATAGTAAACGTCTAGTGAAGCCTTTAACCATAAGCCAGTTATGGGAGAGGAGACTAATTTAATCTGACAATGGCTGCTTAATATTTATTTGTTCACATTTGTACGGAACTAATTTATTGCGCCTTTAACCCTTTCGTGACAGGGTCAATTTGTCTACATCGCTTGGTTCCATCTGAGACCTCTGCAGTTATGCATGCTCAGACAATGGAATGGAGATCACTCGGATCTCTCTTAGAGGATAGCCCTGGATCCCATATCAAGAGATTCTCTATCTTGGTGGATTTCACAGGACCACCTGTCACGGGGTACATGCTTCCTGCGACTGTCCTGGGTGATTGAAACCACGGATGCCAGCCTGTCAGGCTAGGAAGCGGTTTGCAGGACTCAGGGTCTTTGGACTCTAGAGGAGTCTTCTTTGCCCATAAATATATTAGAATTAAGAGTAATATTCAATGCCTTAAAAACGTGGTCTCAACTAGCTTTGGTCCGGTTTATCAGATTCCAGTTGGACAAAATTACCTCGGTGGCATACATCAACCACAAGGGAGGGACTCAGAGTTCGTTATCCATGAAGGAGGTGACTCGTATTCTCCAGTGGGTGGAGTCTCACGATTGTCTCCTCTCGGCCCTATTCCAGGGGTGGACAACTGGGAGGCAGACTTTCTAAGCAGACAGATCTTTCATCCAGGGGAGTGGGCTCTCCACTCGAAAGTGTTTCAAATGATAACTCTCAGGTGGGTGGTTCCGGAATTGGATCTGATGTCATCGCACCTAAACGCCAAGCTTCCAAGGTACGGTTCAAGATCAAGAGATCCACAAGCCGCTCTGATGGACGCTCTGGCGGTGCCTTGGAATTTCAGTCTGGCATACTTGTTTCCTCCATTTGCTCTCCTTCCTCGAGTCATTGCTCGTATCAAGCAGGAGAGGGCATCAGTGATTGTAATAGCTCCTGCCTGGCCTCGCAGGATTTGGTTTGCGAATCTGGAAAAGACGTCTTCTCTTCCCTCTTGGTGGTTATCTCTGAGGAAGGACCTTCTACTTCAGGGTCCCTTCCTACACCCAAATCTAGATTCTCTGAAACTGACTGCTTGGAGATTGAATGTCTAGTTTTGGCTAGACGTGGTTTTTCTGAGAAGGTCATTGATACCATGCTTCAGGCTTGTAAGCCTGTTACCCGCAAGATTTACCATAAATACCTTTGTGTGAATCAAAGGGTTTCTCTTGGAGTAGGGTGAAGGTTACCCGAATTTTATCTTTTCTTCAGGATGGCCTGGAGAAAGGTTTATCAGTTAGCACTCTGAAGGGTCAGATTTTTGCCCTGTCTATCTTTTCCACAAATGTCTGGCGGATCTGCCAGATGTCCAATCCTTTGTGCAGGCCTTGGTTAGATTCAGGCCTGTGTTTAAACCTGCTGCTCCCCCATGGAGCCTTAATCTTGTTCTTAGAGTTTTGCAGCAGGCTCCATTTGATCCTATGCATTCTGTAGATATTAAGTTGTTATCCTGGAAGGTTTTGTCTTTCCTTGCTATTTCTTCTGCTCTCAGAGTTTCCGAACTTTCGGCTTTGCAGTGTGATTTGCCTTAACTCATATTTCATGTGGATAAGGCGGTTCTTCTCACTAAATTGGGAATTCTTCCCAAGGTTGTATAGGATCGCAATATCAATCAGGAAATTGTTGTCTCTTCTTTTTGTCCTAATCCTTCTTTTCAGAAGGAACGCCTCTTGCATAACCTGGATGTTGTGCGTGCTCTTAAATATTACCTTCAAGCAACTTAGAAATTTCTGCAATTTTCTGCCCTGTTTGTGTTTTTCTTCGGTAACCTTAAGGGTCAGAAAGCTACTTCTACTACTCTTTTTCTCTGGTTGAGAAGTGTTATCAGGTTGGCTTACGAGACAGCTGGACAGCAGCCTCCTGAGAGAATTACGGCTCATTCCACTAGGGCTGTCTCTTCTTCCTGGGCTTTCAAAGATGAGGCTTCTGTGGATCAAATCTGCAAGGCGGCATACTTTTCCAAATTCTACAAATTTGATACTTTTATAAATTATTTTCTTTCCTTGGCATGAAGAGTCTACGACACGCCCTTATTTTGATTTAAGATGATGTTTTTTTGTTTAAACCTCAGACACCTCCATACCTTTGTATCATCTTCTATTTCCATTTTCCTTCGACTGAATGACTGGGGGTTATGGGTAATGGGAGTGACACTTAACAGCTTTGCAGGGTGTTCTTTGCCTCCTCCTGCTCGCCAGGAAATTAATTCCCACTAGTAATTAGAATAGATTCGTGGGCGAATGGGTTTATATTCAAATTCGAATGTTAGAACGAATGTTATTGTAGAAATTCGATTTACATAATAGAATGTTGATAAGAACGAATATTCTTAAAAATTAGATTATCGAATGTTATTTACATTTTTCGAATGTCACTTTAGAATTCGAATATTCAAATTTGAATATCACATTCGAATTTGAATGTCACATTCAAATTTGAATATTAAATTTATTAAACACAGTTGTAGACTAGAAATACTATTTAGAATTCAAATGTTATATTCAAATTCGAATGTAGCATTCGAATTAGAATATTACATTTATTAAACACAGTATTAAACTAGAAATACCATCTCGAATTTGAATGTTATTGAAAAATTTGAAAACTAAACTTCGAAAACAGAATGTTAGAATGTTATATAAACATTCAAAATTAGATTTGAATGTACGATTGTATCAAAATTCGTTTTAAATTTCTAATTTTTAGAAACATTCTCCCATCCCTACCAGTAGTGTCCACCATTGATGCAGCATTGCCTTTCTGGAAAGTGTAGGTTAGACATGACGTAAATGTAAGCAATATTAGGGATTTAGTTAGACATTCCTGGGGGTGTAGGTTAAGTGTGATGTAGATGTAGGTGATCAGGGGGAGATAGCTGGGCGATGCAGGGGAAGTGTAGGTTAGCTGTGATGTAGGTGTAGGCGGTTGGTGGGAGGTGGGGGGGGAGTGTAGATTAGGTGTGACATAGTTATAGGTGTTCAGGGGGAGTTAACGTAGCATGCTAGTGGGAGTAGACTTTAATTTGATTCGGACACATAGACACAAGATCGATACGTTCGAATCAGTGAAGTACAGGTTGTAAGGAGGGGAGCGGCCATGTTTGTCTCACTAGCTATCAGCTGTCGGGACTACTTCGCCTGATGTAGGTTGTGTAGGTGTAATAAAACTTAGGTCCCCACGGCAATATTTGGAGTGTGCCTACACAGAAACTATTTTTAGCTTCAGTGAGCACACTGTCTGCACTATGTATGCACACTTCAAATAGGGCCCCCCCTGCCACAGCAATATGCAGATGAGCAGCGATGTCAGCGATGCATGTGGTGACGTCACGCTCCCTTTGACTTCTGTGGGAGAGACATTGCTACTTGCTGGTATTGCTTGGACACGCCCCTTTTCTTTGAATATCTAGACAGACTGTAGGGCTGCAAGGCCGACGAGGCCAGCCAGTCAGTTTCTCGATGGTGTGTCGGGGCCTAAGGGTGATAAGGAAACAACACTTGGACTCTTTGCCCAATGGGATATGGCTGTACCAAATTGTTGTCTGAGGTTGTAATGGTCTATGCTGAGTGGAGGATTGTGGCATTTTAGTACTAGGCTGTCTTCCTTTAGCCAGGATCAGACACATATATTTTAGGAAAGTTCTTGAAATATACAATTGAGCTGAAAGAGACTGCACCAGGTGGTGACCCGCGGAAGAACAAGCAACTGAGTTGTTTATTCGTGGTTGAGCTCATCTCTTTCTGTAAGAAAGTCTCCCCAATGGTGATGGGGAAACCAGATATGGACTTCCTGTCCAATGTTTCTAAAGGGAAATGGCTGTGCCTTGCTGTTGAGAGTCACAAAAGGCAATTAATTACAGATACAAATCCTCAAATAGGTCTTCTAAAATCCAGCATTTTTCCGAAATCCAGACTTTTTCATTAATATTTTTTTTTTAAATAAAATGGTTTTAAAAAATGAGCATTTTCCCTGCCAGTAAGTCTTTTCTGTCTGCATCTTTGTTGTGGTTTTGTGTTCTGCACAACGCAAATGCTTGTCTGTATGTATAACTAGTTTTACCTTTCTGATTATTATTATTTTATTATTATCAGGTATTTGTAGAGCGCCAACAGATTCTGCAGCGCTGTAAACATAGTCAGTGTACAAGATAGCTTTTGTAGGGGTCAGGTGGGTAGAGGGCCCTGCCGAGAGTTTCACTGTTGTAGCCGGCTCTTATGAAGCGATCTGTAAACAGCTGGGCCCATAGGCTTACATTCTAAGGGGTTCAAGGGGAAAGCAATGGAGTTAGGAAAGGTTAGTGTTGGTTGTATGCATCCCTGAATAGTAGAGTTTTTAGGGAGTGCTTGAAGCTGTTAAAACTAGGGGAGAGTCTTATGGAGCGAGGCAGGGAATTCTACAAGATGGGGGCCAGTTTGGAGAAGTCCTGTAAATGGGAATGTGAGGAAGTAACAAGAGAGGAGGAGATCCTGAGCTGATCAAAGGGGACGGGAGGGAGAGTACCTAGAGACAAGTTCTGAGATGTAGGGGGAAGCAGTGCAGTTCAGAGCTTTATATGTCAGGGTGAGGATTTTATGTTTAATCCTAGAGGCAAGAGGAAGCCAGTGAAGGGATTGGCAGAGAGGTGCAGCAGATGAAGAGCGACGAGTAAGGAAGATGAGCCTGGCAGAGGCATTCATAATGGATTGTAAAGGAGCTATGCGGCAGCTAGGTAGACCAGAGAGGACGAAGTTGCAGTAGTCGAGGCGGGAAAGGATGAGAGAGTGGATTAAAATCTTGGTTGTATCTTGTGTAAGGAAATGTCTAATTTTAGCGATGTTTTTAAGGTGGAAGCGGCAGGCTTTAGCTAAGGACTGAATGTGAGGAGTGAAGGAAAGATCTGAGTCAAGTGTGACCCCAAGACATCGGGCGTGCGGGGTAGGGGTAATGATGGAATTATCAACAGTTATAGAAATTTTGGTGGTGGAGACATTGGAAGAAGGGGGAAAAAATAAGTTCAGTTTTGGAGAGATTTAGCTTAAACTAGTGAGAGGACATCCAAGATGAGATGTGAGAAAGACAGTTAGTGACACGGGTTAGTAAGGAAGAAGGTATGTCTGGTGCAGAGAGGTAGATTTGGGTGTCATCGGCATACAAATGGTATTGAAACCCATGGGACTTTATTAAGGAACCTAGTGATGACGTGTAGATTGAAAAGAGAAGAGGACCAAGGACAGAGCCTTGAGGTACCCCAACAGAAAGTGGTAACGGGGAAGAGGATGCTCCGGAGAAGGCTACGCTAAATGTACGGTTAGTCAGGTAGGAAGAGAACCACAAGAGAGCTGTGTCACAGATGCTGAAGGATTGGAGGGTTTGGAGCAGAAGAGGGTGGTCAACAGTGTCAAAGGCTGCAGACAGGTCAAGGAGGATAAGCAGAGGGAAGTGGTCTTTGGATTTTGCTGTAAGTAGGTCATTGGTAACTTTGACAATGGCTATCTCTGTAGAGTGATGGGAACGAAATCCAGATTGCAGTGCGTCAAGAAGAGAGTTTAGTGTAAGGAAAAGGGATAGACGTGCATAAACTAGCTTTTCGAGGAGCTTTGAGGCAAGAGGGAGTAGGGAAATAGGGTGGTAGTTGGAAGGGGAGATTGGATCGAGGGAAGGTTTTTTGAGGATAGGTGTGACCAGTGCATGTTTTAGAGATGAGGGAAATATACCAGTGCTGAGGGAGAGGTTGAAAATGTGTGTGAGTATGGGGGTGAGGGTAGAAGAGAGGGAGGGGAGTAGCTGTGAGGGGATGGGGTCGAGGGGACAGGTAGTGAGGTGGGAGGACAGTATAAGGGCAGAAACGTCGTCCTCGTTAACAGGGGCAAAAGAGCTGCCTTTTTGGATATTTGGGTTTTGGGTGATCGTGAGCTTTTGAGGTGGTGGGAGATTGGAAGTATGTTGAGAGCTGATTTCACTTCTGATAGAGTCATTTTTGTTGTTGAAGCGGCTGGCAAAATCTTGAGCTGAAAGAGAGGTTGTGTTAGGAGGTGGGGGTGGGCGGAGAAGAGTGTTGAACGTGGAGAACAGACGTTTAGGGTTAGAGGAAAGAGTAGAGATGAGATTGGAAAATATTGTTGCTTATAAAGATTAAGGGCAGAATAGTAGGAGTTCAGAATGAACTTGTAGTGAAGAAAGTCAGCTGTACTCTGAGATTTCCTCCAGTGTCGCTCAGCAGTACGGGAGCATCTGCGTAGGTATCGTGTCAGAGGAGTATGCCAGGGCTGAGGATGAGAGTGTGGTTTCTGAGCTAAGGTTGGAGGGGCCAGAGTGTCAGTGACCGATGTAAGGGTGGAATTATACTGGCAGATAGATTGGTCAGGGCAGGAAAAGGAGGTGATGGATGAGAGGAGAGGTTTGAGAGAGCTAGCGAGCTGATGCAGATCTAGTGACTTAGTGCTTCTGTGATGTTTGGTGTGAGGGGTAGAGGGAGGGGGAGTTGTAGGTAGGGAAGTGATGTTGCAAGTTAGGAGATGATGGTCAGAGAGAGGAAAAGGGGTTACAGTACAATGTATACAAAAGTATTACAAATTGTATAAAACTACCTTTAAGTTGCATGTTTAAGCTGTATTATGACATATAAATATTGCCTAAATGCCATAAGATATTGTTGTTTACACTTAGACCCCCGTTTATCAAGCCCTGGGGACCCATCGCTGCAGGCTTGCATGAGCGAGCCTGCAGCTGAAAGTTAGGAAGCATCGATCATCAGACCACAGCTTCCTAACCAGTACGCTAGCTATTAGCTGGTGAATTAAATCCCCCTGGGTACGTTCACCTCGGATTAATTGACACCCCCTACTCATGCGCCATTGGGCTAGTGCAAGCAGGGGGCGGTATTGCATAAGCAATTTTAAATACGTGCAGCGTATTGCTGTAATACTCTGCCCGTATTCTGGGATCCCAGGCATACAGGTTCGCATGAGCAAACACTGCACGTCCAGCAGATGAAAAATATACAAATATTCTAAAATTCAAACTATTCCAAAATCCAAACCTTTTTGAGTCCCAAACAGTCTGGATAAAGGGTTTTGTACATGTATTATCCTTTTCAGGTGTGATCAGACTGATATATTTCAGGAAGATTCTTCTCTGTGAAAAGCACAAGGCGGCTCCCATACATGTTCCACTACCTAGCTGCAGAGTTCTTGTTGCTGCACTTCCCATTATACACATACAAATCTCTTTTCCTGTAACAGGCAGCTGAACTTTGAAACCAACAGTGGCACGTCATTTAAAGCATTTAGGTTTGTAACTTTGGTCAGTGAGCTGGTTGCCAAGCATGTGGCACTTCTGCAGTATCCTCTATCCAGATGTATATAACACTGACTTCATAGCATGTTCAAGCTGTACGCTTCCTATAAAATTCCAGGTGCTTATATTTTATAGGGCTCACATCCTGCTCTGTACTAATAACACCACTGCTAGACGTACTTGTCAGGATTAATTAGTTGTGTGCCTGAAATGTCTATGCATCATGTGTTTTATGGATTTGTTTTTCTCATTAGGTCAGACAGCTCCCAAGTTTATAATCATAATCCACACATAGGGAAATCACCCTCCTGCGGGTATATCTGACAATAAAGCGGTTAATACACTGCGCTGACTGCAAACACAACATATTAAATCAATTTGGAGTTAAGCAAATTGTGCTTCTTAACCTGTTAAATTTTAAAGATGCTCTTGAAGTAAAATGGATGTAAAAGTGTAAAAATATATTTTTATTTTGTTAGAGCATTTTTTTTTTTTAAAAAAAACAACCCTATCCCTTTTCACCCCTTTGGAGGGTAAATAAGTTTTGCAACCAATGTACTTCAGTTCCATTCCTGAGCAGGACAGGATCTAGTGGATACCTCAGTATGCCAATCCTGTTTGGTTTACCTTTTGGCCAACTTTGTAAATATAACATTCACAGTTTCAGATATTTTAATTTAGTATGTCCAACATATGGTCCGTGTGGCAGATACGTATACAACACACTGCTTCAGCTGATCCCAGTCAGTGTAACATGTGGGGGCTTGGTATCTGTGGGGTTCCTCTGTTTTTCTCTCAGGCACCTTAATATATGATCCTACAGTGACCTTAAAGGGATAGTAAACCCCATTATTCAGATAGAGCATTCAATTTTAAGCAAATTTCTAATTTACTCCTATTATCAGTTTTTCTTTAGAGCCGACCCATTTTTGGTTCAGCACTCTGGGTAGTGCTTGCTTATTGATGGCTACATTTAACCACCAATTAGCAAGAGGTGGTTAAATGTGCTGAACCAAAATTGCTCCTAAGCTTTCATTCCTGCTTTTCAAATAAAGATACCAAGACTACTAAGAAAAAATGATAGTACGAGTACATTAGAAAGTTGGTTACAATTTCAACTCTATCTGAATCATGAAAGAATTTTTCTGGTTTACTATCCCTTTAACATCCCCATAAGAAGAGTCACTCCGTGGCAGCATAGGAAACCGTGTAGTTTGGATTCTCTGCAGCCAGGACTGTTTATGAATGATTATATTATACCATCTGTTTCTTATACATTTATATATATATTTGAGAGTGGTTTTTAAGTGTGTTGTATGCACATATTTTATAAAATAAAATGAATTGAATTTTATAGGACTTTCAGCATTAACACGTTTTTGCGCCACAGTTTCTACTATTAGTGTGGCTACTCACGTTACAGAGGCTGTCTAAGAAAGCAATGAGACATCAACCTCAATTCTTTAGCCATAAAACCATGATAACAAACACGACTAACACAAATATAATTAACCGTCCTTTGAGGCTGACAGGTAGTGCATAAAATAAAATATATATAAAGATGCCTGCAATAACATAGATGCATCTCTGGATTACTGATCATATGTTGACTCATGAAGGACATATGCAACTTTATATATATATATATAGTTATTTCATATACAGGGAGTGCAGAATTATTAGGCAAGTTGTATTTTTGAGGATTAATTTTTTTATTGAACAACAACCATGTTCTCAATGAACCCAAAAAACTCATTAATATCAAAGCTGAATAGTTTTGGAAGTAGTTTTTAGTTTGTTTTTAGTTATAGCTATTTTAGGGGGATATCTGTGTGTGCAGGTGACTATTACTGTGCATAATTATTAGGCAACTTAACAAAAAACAAATATATACCCATTTCAATTATTTATTTTTACCAGTGAAACCAATATAACATCTCAACATTCACAAATATACATTTCTGACATTCAAAAACAAAACAAAAACAAATCAGTGACCAATATAGCCACCTTTCTTTGCAAGTACACTCAAAAGCCTGCCATCCATGGATTCTGTCAGTGTTTTGATCTGTTCACCATCAATATTGCGTGCAGCAGCAACCACAGCCTCCCAGACACTGTTCAGAGAGGTGTACTTTTTTCCCTCCTTGTAAATCTCACATTTGATGATGGACCACAGGTTCTCAATGGGGTTCAGATCAGGTGAACAAGGAGGCCATGTCATTAGATTTTCTTCTTTTATACCCTTTCTTGCCAGCCACGCTGTGGAGTACTTGGACGCGTGTGATGGAGCATTGTCCTGCATGAAAATCATGTTTTTCTTGAAGGATGCAGACTTCTTCCTGTACCACTGCTTGAAGAAGGTGTCTTCCAGAAACTGGCAGTAGGACTGGGAGTTGAGCTTGACTCCATCCTCAACCCGAAAAGGCCCCACAAGCTCATCTTTGATGATACCAGCCCAAACCAGTACTCCACCTCCACCTTGCTGGCATCTGAGTCGGACTGGAGCTCTCTGCCCTTTACCAATCCAGCCACGGGCCCATCCATCTGGCCCATCAAGACTCACTCTCATTTCATCAGTCCATAAAACCTTAGAAAAATCAGTCTTGAGATATTTCTTGGCCCAGTCTTGACGTTTCAGCTTGTGTGTCTTGTTCAGTGGTGGTCGTCTTTCAGCCTTTCTTACCTTGGCCATGTCTCTGAGTATTGCACACCTTGTGCTTTTGGGCACTCCAGTGATGTTGCAGCTCTGAAATATGGCCAAACTGGTGGCAAGTGGCATCTTGGCAGCTGCACGCTTGACTTTTCTCAGTTCATGGGCAGTTATTTTGCGCCTTGGTTTTTCCACACGCTTCTTGCGACCCTGTTGACTATTTTGAATGAAACGCTTGATTGTTCGATGATCACGCTTCAGAAGCTTTGCAATTTTAAGAGTGCTGCATCCCTCTGCAAGATATCTCACTATTTTTGACTTTTCTGAGCCTGTCAAGTCCTTCTTTTGACCCATTTTGCCAAAGGAAAGGAAGTTGCCTAATAATTATGCACACCTGATATAGGGTGTTGATGTCATTAGACCACACCCCTTCTCATTACAGAGATGCACATCACCTAATATGCTTAATTGGTAGTAGGCTTTCGAGCCTATACAGCTTGGAGTAAGACAACATGCATAAAGAGGATGATGTGGTCAAAATACTAATTTGCCTAATAATTCTGCACACAGTGTATATACAGTATATATATATAGTTATTTCATATATATATATATATATATATATATACAGTATATATATAATTATTTCATATATATATATATATATAGTTATTTCATATATATATATATATATATATATAGTTATTTCATATATATATATATATAGTTATTTCATATATATATATATAGTTATTTCATATATATATATATATATATATATATATATATATATATATAGTTATTTCATATATATATATATATATATATATATATAT